>NW_024394446.1:0-3496 GCF_016617805.1 Bactrocera tryoni
AAATCATTAGCTTCACATATTAAAGTTAATTAACTCTCATCATTTTACTCAAGATGACATAAGACCATAACGGCAGTGCATTTGGAAAACGTCCACATATTACATTTAGGTATAAAACCGATTTTCTTGCATATACACATTTAAAAATCCACAAAGAAATGCTTTAAATCATTAACGTCACATATTCAAGTTAACTAACCTTCGTCATCTCACAGAAGTTGGCATAAAGCCAAAAAGGCAGTGCATTTGGAAAAATTCCAGAATTTTACATTTAGGTATAAAACCGATTTTCCTGCTTGTACACATTCAGAAATCCATATCAAGTTGCCACAAATCATTAGCTTCACATATTATAGTTAGTTAACCTTCTTCATCTTACAGAAGTTGGCACAAAACCAAAACGACAGTGCATTTGGAAAAAAATCCATAATTTTACATTTAGGTATAAAACTGATTTTCTTGCATGTACACATTGAGAAATCCATATCAAGTTGCTTCAAATCATTAGCTTAACATATTAAACTTAATTAACCTTCTTCATCTTACAGAAGTTGTCATAAAACCAAAACGACAGCGCATTTGGAAAAAAGTCCAGAAATTTACATTTAGATATAAAACCGATTTTCTTGCATATACACATTTAGAAATCCACAAAGGATTGCTTCGAATCATTACCTTAACACATTAGAGTTTCTTCATCTTACTCAAGTTGACACAAGACCATAACGGCGGTGCATTTGGAAAAAATTCAACAATTTTACATTTAGGTATAAAACCGATTTGCTTGAGTATACTATATATATTTGGCAATATATGTCGAATGGCTTCAGATCAATTGCTTCACATACTAAAGTTAATTAACCTTCTTCATCTTACTGAAGTTGGCCATAACGGCAGTGCATTTGGAAAAATTCTACAAGTTAAATTTAGGTATAAAACCGGTTTTCCTGCATTTAAACATTTAGCAATCCATATCGAGTTGATCCAAATCATTAGCTTAACATATTAAAATTTCTTAACATTCTTCATCTTACTAAAGTTAACATAAGACCATAACGGCAGTGCATTTGGAAAAGTTCCACAATTTTACATTTAGGTACAAAACCGATTTTCCTGCATGTACACATTTAGAAATCCATATCCAGTTGCCACAAATCATTAACTTCGCATATTTAAGTTAGTTAACCTTCTTCATCTTACTGAAGTTGGTATAACGCCATAACGACAGTGCATTTGGAAAAATTCCACAAATTAAACTTATTTTCCTGCATTTAAACATTTAGCAATCGATATCGAGTTGATTCAAATCATTAGCTTAACATTTTAAAATTAATTAACATTCTTCATCTTACCAAAGTTAACATAAGACCATAACGGCAGTGCATTTTGAAAAAATTCCACAATTTTAGATTTAGGTGCAAAACCGATTTTCTTGCATGTACACATTTATAAATCCATATCAAGTTGCCTCAAATCATTAGCTTCACATATTTAAGTTAATTAACCTTCTTCATCTTACAGAAGTTGGCACAAAACCAAAATGACAGTGCATTTGGAAAAAGTCCACAATTTTACATTTATGTATAAAACCGATTTTTTGCATATACACATTAAGAAATCCACAAAGAATTGCTTCAAATCATAAGCTTAACATATTAGAAGAATTAACTTTCTTCATCTTACTTAAGTTGACAAAAGAGCATAACGGCAGTGCATTTGGAAAAACGTCCACAATTTTCTTGCTTATACACATTTAGAAATCCACAAAGAAATGCTTCAAATCATTAACTTCACATATTTAAGTTAATTCACCTTCGTCATCTCACAGAAGTTGGCACAAAACAAAAACGACGGTGCATTTGGAAAAAATTCCAGAATTTTACATTTAGGTATAAAACCGATTTTCCTGCATGCACACATTTAGAAATCCACAAAGGATTTCTGCGAATCATTAGCTTCACATATTAAATTTAACTAACTTTCTTCATCCTAAACAAGTTGACACAAGACCATAACGGCAGTGCATTTGGAAAAAATTCCACAATTTTACATTTAGGTACAAAACCGATTTTCCTGCATGTACACATTCAGAAATCCATACCAAGTTGCCACAAATCATTAGCTTCACATATTAAAGTTAATTAACCTTCTTCATCTTACAGAAGTTGGCACAAAACCAAAATGACAGTGCATTTGGAAAAAAGTTCAGAATTTTTCATTTAGGTATAAAACCGATTTTCCTCCATGTACACATTCAGAAATCCATATCAAGTTGCCACAAATCATTAGCTTCACATATTAAAGTTAATTAACCTTCTTCATCTTACTGATGTTGGTATAAAGCCATAACGGCAGTGCATTTGGAAAAATACCACAATTTAAATTTAGCTACAAAACCGATTTTCCTGCATTTAAATTTTAGCAATCCTAATCGAGTTGATTCTAATCATTAACTTCACATATTAAAGTTAATTAACTCTCATCATATTACTCAAGTTAACATAAGATCATAACGGCAGTGCATTTGGAAAACGTCCACAATTTACATTTAGGTATAAAACCGGTTTTTGTGCATATTCACATTTATAAATCCACAAATAATTGCTTCAAATCATTAACTTCACATATTCAAGTTAATTAACCTTCGTCATCTCACAGAAGTTGGAATAAAGCCAAAACGGCAGTGCATTTGGTAAAATTCTAGAATTTTACATTTAGGTATAAAACATATTTTCCTGCATGTACACTTTCAGAAATCCATATCAAGTTACCACAAATCATTAGCTTCACATATTAAAGTTAATTAACGTTCTTCATCTTACTGAAGTTGGCATAAAGCCAAAACGACAGTGCATTTGGAAAAAGTCCACAATTTTACATTTAGGTATAAAATCGATTTACTTGCATATACATATTATGAAATCCACAAAGAATTGCGTCAAATCATTAACTTCACATATGTAAGTTAATTAACTCTCATCATCTTACTCAAGTTGACATAAGACCATAACGGCAGTGTATTTGGAAAAAGTCCACAATTTTACATTTAGGTATAAACCCGGTTTTCTTGCAAATACACATTTAGAAATCCACAAAGAATTGCTTAAAATCATTAACTTCACAGATTCAAGTTAACTAACCTTCGTCATCTCACAGAAGTTGGCATAAAGCCAAAACGACAGTGCATTTGGAAAAAGTCCACAATTTTACATTTAGGTATAAAATCGATTTACTTGCATACACATATTATGAAATCCACAAAGAATTGCGTCAAATCATTAACTTCACATATGTAAGTTAATTAACTCTCATCATCTTACTCAAGTTGACATAAGACCATAACGGCAGTGTATTTGGAAAAAGTCCACAATTTTACATTTAGGTATAAACCCGGTTTTCTTGCAAATACACATTTAGAAATCCACAAAGAATTGCTTCAAATCATTAACTTCACATATTTAAGTCAATTAACCTTCTTCATCTTACCGAAGTTGGC
>NW_024394447.1:0-5213 GCF_016617805.1 Bactrocera tryoni
GAAATGCTCGAAAAAAGTTGCCCAAAATTGGACTTTCCGAATGGACCACCTAAGACGCAGCCGCGGTCAACATTTAAATGAAATTATCTTCAAAAAGTAAATGTCATGAACCAATTTAACGTTTCAAATAAAGAACCGATGAGATTTTGCAAATTTTATGCGTTTTTTTTTAAAAAAAAGTTATCAAGCTCTTAAAAAATCACCCGATACATACAGATTTTGGAATCGATATTGAGTTCCTTTAAACCATTAGTTTAACAAATGTTAGCTAATTAACCTTCTTATGCCCGGTTTCACAGTCCATACTTATGTTGTACTTAAGATAAAACAGGAAAATATTGTTTTACAGTTCATACTTATGTAATGCTTAAGTACTGAAAAGGGGAGACTTAAGCAGTGCTTAAATAACAGCTGATTTTTGTTTTGAATTTGCTTTGAATTTTCAGCGACATCTTTCGTAGCGTAGGGCAAGTGTCCGTTCGTTTGCACTCAATAACAGCTTATACTTTTCCTTCAGTTCCCATAGGTGTTCCGACTCGCTAGTGATGAAATTTGGGGTTCTTTTGTTGTTTTCATCAATTTTTGATATAATTTTCCTCGCAAATTTATGTATTGTCTGTTATAATTTAAATATTTCAAACATATTTTTATGAATGTCATTTGTAAAACATATGTTGCCCATAACGTTGCCATATATCATAATAAAATTTTATAGAAATTGAGCATTGACTGTGAAACGCAAACGACCACTCAGTTTGCAACAATACTTAGCTAACATTTTATTTAGGCACAACTTAAGTATGGACTGTGAAACCGGGCATTAACCTTACTGAAGTTGACATAAAGCCGTAACGAAAGTGAATTTGGAAAAATTCCACAATCTTATATTAAAGTATAAAGCCGATTTTCTTGTATATACACATTCAGCAATCGATATTGAGTTGTTTCAAATTATTTACTTCACTTATTTAAGTTAATTAACCTTCCTCATCTTACCGAAGTTGACATAAAGCCATAACGGCAGTGCATTTGGAAGAATTCCACAATCTTATATAAGAGATAAAGTAATTTTTCTTGTATATACACATTTAGCAATCGATACTGAGTTGCTTCAAAACATTTACTTCACTTATTTAAGTTAATTAACCTTCTTCATCTTACTGAAGTTGACATAAAGCCATAACGGCAGTGCAATTGGAAGAATTCCACAATCGTATATTTTGACACAAAGTCGATTTTCATTTAGCAATCGATATTGTGTTGCTTCAACCCATTAGTTTAACATATTTAAGTTAATTAACCTTCTTTATCTTAGTGAAGTAGACATAAAGCCATAACGGCAGTGCATTTGGAAGGATTACACAGTCTTATATTAAGGTTTAAAGTCGATTTTTTTGTACACACAGATTTTGGAATCGATATTGAGTTCTTTTAAACCATTAGTTTAACATATTTTAGCTAATTAACCTTCTTCATCTTACTGAAGTTGACATAAAGCCATAACGGCTGTGCATTTGGAAGAATTCCACAATCTTATATTAAAGTATAAAGCCGATTTTTTTGTATATACAGATTCAGCAATCGATATTGAGTTGTTTCAAATTATTTACTTCACTTATTTAAGTTAATTAACCTTCTCATCTTACTGAAGTGGACATAAAGCCATTACGGCAGTACATGTGGAAAAATTCCACAATCTTATAGTAAAGTATAAAGTCGATTTTCTTGTATATACACATTCAGCAATCGATATTGAGTTGTTTCAAATTATTTACTTCACTTATTTAAGTTAATTAACCTTCCTCATCTTACCGAAGTTGACATAAAGCCATAACGGCAGTGCATTTGGAAGAATTCCACAATCTTATATAAGAGATAAAGTCATTTTTCTTGTATATACACATTTAGCAATCGATACTGAGTTGCTTCAAAACATTTACTTCACTTATTTAAGTTAATTAACTTTCTTCATCTTACTGAAGTGGACATAAAGCCATTACGGCAGTACATGCGGAAAAATTCCACAATCTTATATTAAGGTATAAAGTCGAATTTCTTGTATATGCACATTTAGCAATCGATATTGAATTGCTTCAAACCACTAGTTTAACATATTTATGAGAATTAACATTCACATAGCAATCGATATTGAGTTGCTTCACACCATTAGTTTTACATATTTTAGTTAACTAACCTTCTTCATCTTACTGAAGTTGACATAAAGCCATAACGGCTGTGCATTTGGAAGAATTCCACAATCTTATATTAAAGTATAAAGCCGATTTTCTTGTATATACACATTCAGCAATCGATATTGAGTTGCTTCAAAACATTTACTTCACTTATTTAAGTTAATTAACCTTCTTCATCTTACTGAAGTGGACATAAAGCCATTACGGCAGTACATGTGGAAAAATTCCACAATCTTATATTAAAGTATAAAGTCGATTTTCTTGTATATACACATTTAACAATCGATATTGGGTTACTTAAAATTATTTACTTCACTTATTTAAGTTAATTAACCTTCTTCATCTTACTGAAGTTGACATAAAGCCATAACGGCAGTGCATTTGGAAGAATTCCACAATCTTATATTAAATTATAAAGTCGATTTTCTAGTATATACACATTTAGCAATCGATATTGAGTTGCTTAAAATTATTTACTTCACTTATTTAAGTTAATTAACCTTCTTCATCTGACTGAAGTTGACATAAAGCCATAACGGCAGTGTATTTGGTAGAATTCCACAATCTTATATTAAAGTATAAAGTCGATTTTCTTGTATATACAGATTTTGGAATCGATATTGAGTTCCTTTGAACCATTAGTTTAACATATTTTAGTTTATTAACCTTCTTTATCTTACTAAAGTTGACATAAAGCCATAACGGCAGTGCATTTTGCAGAATTCCACAATCTTATATTGAGATATAAAGTCGATTTTCATTTAGCAATCGATATTGTGTTGCTTCAACCCATTAGTTTAACATATTTAAGTTAATTAACCTTCTTTATCTTAGTGAAGTAGACATAAAGCCATAACGGCAGTGCATTTGGAAGGATTACACAGTCTTATATTAAGGTTTAAAGTCGATTTTTTTGTACACACAGATTTTGGAATCGATATCGAGTTCCTTTAAACCATTAGTTTAACATATTTTAGCTAATTAACCTTCTTCATCTTACTGAAGCTGACATAAAGCCATAACGGCTGTGCATTTGGAAGAATTCCACAATCTTATATTAAAGTATAAAGCCGATTTTCTTGTATATACAGATTCAGCAATCGATATTGAGTTGTTTCAAATTATTTACTTCACTTATTTAAGTTAATTAACCTTCTCATCTTACTGAAGTAGACATAAAGCCATAACAGCAGTGCATTTGGAAGAATTCCACAATCTTATATAAGAGATAAAGTCATTTTTCTTGTATATACACATTTAGCAATCGATACTGAGTTGCTTCAAAACATTTACTTCACTTATTTAAGTTAATTAACTTTCTTCATCTTACTGAAGTGGACATAAAGCCATTACGGCAGTACATGCGGAAAAATTCCACAATCTTATATTAAGGTATAAAGTCGAATTTCTTGTATATGGACATTTAGCAATCGATATTGAATTGCTTCAAACCACTAGTTTAACATATTTATGAGAATTAACATTCACATAGCAATCGATATTGAGTTGCTTCACACCATTAGTTTTACATATTTTAGTTAACTAACCTTCTTCATCTTACTGAAGTTGACATAAAGCCATAACGGCTGTGCATTTGGAAGAATTCCACAATCTTATATTAAAGTATAAAGCCGATTTTCTTGTATATACACATTCAGCAATCGATATTGAGTTGCTTCAAAACATTTACTTCACTTATTTAAGTTAATTAACCTTCTTCATCTTACTGAAGTGGACATAAAGCCATTACGGCAGTACATGTGGAAAAATTCCACAATCTTATATTAAAGTATAAAGTCGATTTTCTTGTATATACACATTTAACAATCGATATTGGGTTACTTAAAATTATTTACTTCACTTATTTAAGTTAATTAACCTTCTTCATCTTACGGAAGTTGACATAAAGCCATAACGGCATGGCATTTGGAAGAATTTCACAATCTTATGTTAAGGTATAAAGTCGATTTTCTTGTATATACACATTTAGCAATCGATATTGGGTTGCTTAAAATTATTTACTTCACTTATTTAAGTTAATTAACCTTCTTCATCTGACTGAAGTTGACATAAAGCCATAACGGCAGTGCATTTGGTAGAATTCCACAATCTTATATTAAAGTATAAAGTCGATTTTCTTGTATATACAGATTTTGGAATCGATATTTAGTTCCTTTGAACCATTAGTTTAACATATTTAAGTTTATTAACCTTCTTTATCTTACTAAAGTTGACATAAAGCCATAACGGCAGTGCATTTTGCAGAATTCCACAATCTTATATTGAGATATAAATTCGATTTTCTTGTAAATACACATTTAGTAATCGATATTGAGTTGATTCAAATCATTTACTTCACTTATTAAATTAACTAACCTTCTTCATCTTACTGAAGTTGACATAAAGCCATAACGGCAGTGCATTTGGAAGAATTCCACTATCTTATATTTAGATAAAAATTCGATTTTCTTGTAAATACACATTTAGTAGTCGATATTGAGTTGATATAATCATTTACTTCACTTATTTAAGTTAATTAACCTTCTTTATCTTACTGAAGTTGACATAAAGCCATAACGGCAGTGCATTTGGAAGAATTCCACAAACTTATATGAAAGTATAAAGTCGATTTTCTTGTATATACAGATTTTGGAATCGATATTGAGTTGCTTAAAATTATTTACTTCACTTATTTAAGTTAATTAACCTTCTTCATCTGACTGAAGTTGACATAAAGCCATAACGGCAGTGCATTCGGAAGAATTACACAATCTTATGTTAAGGTAAAAAGTCGATTTTCTTGCGTATACACAATTAGCAATCGATATTGTGTTGCTTAAAATTATTTACTTCACTTATTTAAGTTAATCAGCCTATTTCATCTTACTGAAGTTGACATAAAGCCATAACGGCAGTGCATTTGGAAGAATCCCACAATCTAATATTTAGATATAAAGTCGATTTTCTTGTATATACTCATTTAGCAATCGATATTGAGTTGCTTAAAATCATTTACTTCAC
>NW_024394448.1:0-5298 GCF_016617805.1 Bactrocera tryoni
GAGAACCGTCAAACTGGTGACAGAGGCATCTTCTAAAGTTATTGGCCCCCAATCTCGTGATCGTTTTATACGCTCTACACTGAAATCTAGGCAACAAGTGCCAAAGTTTAGTACAAAATCAGATTTTATCAATAAATTTGACACAGATTCATACTAAAACAAGCCTGACATATGGTTGGTTGGTTGGGTTGGGCTTGGGAGGAACCCAAAGAGCAGCCACCTCCACGCGGTGGGTTCTGGGTGACCAATACAGGTTAGCTGAGAGCTGCAACAATTTTCACCTTGCGCTGTGGCGCGCCGCCTTTTCGCTCGTATCTCGGGAACGGTTCGTCCTACGGCCATGATCACATATACCATTTCGGTAGCAAATGACGAGACAAATAACTTTTGTTTTATACATTTTGCCATGAGATGCGTATTTCAGGCGCTAGGTAGAAAATTTTACGATTTTAGGCGAATTTCCGAAATTTCAAGGCCGGAGTTGGGGTTGAAAATGCAATCCGATCTCAAAACAAAAAGTTGCATTGGAATCAGGAAGTACTAAGGCAACGTTTCCGCACTATTAGAAATCCCGAATCGAAAAAAGTCCGGAGTCGATCCACCCTAGTGACCACCCCTTTTGATGACGACCATGGCAAGCTACGAATTGAGGGCATGCACCTAGAATGTCCGGTCCCTTAATTGGGAAGGTGCCGCTGCACAGCTGGTAGATGTCCTCGTTAGAGTGAAGGTTGACATCATCGCCGTCCAAGAAATGCGATGTACGGGACAAGGACTGAGACATTTACTACAATGGACATATAAAGGAATACAAGTTTGGTGTGGGATTCGTGGTGGGAGAGAGACTCAATCGCCGAGAGAATGAACGTCTAGCCACAATCCGAATCAAAGCGAGGTTCTTCAACATATCGCTGATTTGCGCCCACGCCCCGACGGAAGAAAAGGACGATGTGACCAAAGATGACTTCTATGAGCGCTTGGAGCACACCTATGAGCGCTGCCCCCGCCACGATGCCAAATTCGTGCTTGGCGACTTTAACGCCAGGGTGGGAAAAGATGGTATCTATAGCACGACGGTCGGTAAATTCAGGCTCCACGAGGAAACATCCCCAAATGGGCTTCGGCTAATCGCCTTCACCGTGGCCCGAAATATGGTTATCTGTAGTACTAGATTCCAGCACAAGAAAATACATCAAGCTACCTGGCTGTCTACGGATCGAAAAGCCACCAACCAGATCGATCATGTTGTGATAGACGGAAGACACGTCTCCAGTGTTCTAGACGTGCGTACGCTCCGCGGTCCTAACATCGACACGGGCCAATATTTTGTTGCAGCCAAGATTCGCACTCGCCTCTGTGCAGCAAAAAACGCACGCCAACAAACACAAGGAAGGCTCGATGTCGAGAAGCTGCAATGACAACAGATAGCCGAACGATTTTCTACTCGACTTGCACTCCTGCTTTCTGAGAGCACTCGTCAACAACAATGTATAAGGGAACTGTGGGTCGGCATTTCAAGCTCCTTACGTAGAGCTGCAGCCGAAACCATTGGTATTCGGGAAATCCAAAAGAATAGCTGGTACGACAAGGGGTGCCTTGTTGCAGCGGAGAGAAAACAGGCTGCCTACCTCGCACGGTACAATCGACCACAACACGTGCTGGATGGGATAGATACTGAGAGTTGAAGAGCTTGATATGCTGGCCGACAGGGATAATGCTCGAAAATTCTACAAAAAGATGCGGCGGCTAACCGGCAGTGAACGTAAAACGCCAGGAGAAGGCGAACCCGATTCCCTAATCGATGACGATGGAGCAGACGTTCTATTGCCCCACCATGAAGACGTTCGAATAGCAATTACTCGCCTGAAGAGCAACAAAGTGGCGGGAGCCGATGGATTGCCGGCCGAGCTATTCAAACCCGCCGACGAAGAACTGATAAGGAGCATGCATCAGCTTTTTTGTAAAATTTGTAAAATATGGTCGGAGGAAAGCATGCCCAACGATTGGAACTTAAGTGTGCTCTGCCCAATCCAAAAAAATCCCAACTTCTGTGGGATAAGGCTCCTCAACATCGCGTATAAGGTTCTATCAAGCGTATTGTATGAAATATTAAAGCCCACCGTCAAAAAACTGATTGGACCTTATCAGAGTGGCTTTAGATCTGGCAAATCATCCACTGACCAGTTATTCACCATGCGCCAAATCTTGGAAAAGAACCGTGAAAGGAGAATCGACACACACCATCTCTTCGTCGATTTCAAAGCTGCTTTCGACAGCACCTAAAGAAGCTGCCTTTATGCCGCGATGTCTGAATTTGGTATCACCGCAAAACTAATACGGCTGTGTATACTGACGACGAGAAACAGCAAAAGCTCCGTCAGTATAGGGAAAGACCTCTCCGAGCCGTTCGATACCAAACGAGGTTTGAGGAAAGGCGACTGTAGAACTTAATCGAGCAGGTACATTCTTCGAACAGTGTACAGCTGCTGGCGTATGCCGATGATATTGATATCATCGGCCTCAACACCCGCGCCGTTAGTTCTGCTTTCTCCAGGCTGGACAAGGAAGCAAGGCAAATGAGTCTGGCAGTGAACGAGGGCAAGACGAAATATCTCCTGTCCTCAAACAAACAGTCGTCGCACTCGCGACTTGGCTCTCACGTCACTGTTGACAGTCATAACCTTGAAATTGTAGACAATTTCGTATATTTGAGAACCAGTATAAACACGACCAACAGTGGCCTAGAAATCCAACGCAGGATAACTCTTGCTAGCAGGTGCTACTTCGGACTGAGTAGGCAATGAATTAAGGTAAAGTGCTCTCTCGACTAACAAAAACCGAACTCTATAAGTCACTTATTATTTCCATCCTGCTATATGGTGCAGAGGCTGGGACGATGACAACAACTGATGAGTCGACGTTGAGAGTTTTCGAAAGAAAGGTTCTGCGAGTGATTTATGGTCCTTTACGCATTGGCCACAATGAATATCGCATTCGACGGAACGATAAGCTGTAGGAGATATTCATTGACATAGTTCAGCGAATAAAAAGACAGCGGCTACGCTGGCTAGTTCATGTTGTCACTCTAGCTCTGAAAGTATTCGACGCAGTACCCGCCCGGGGGAAACAAAGGGTGAGGAAGATCTCCACTCCGTCGGAAGGACCAGGTGGAGAAGGACCTGGCTTCGCTTGGAATATCCAATTGGCGTCACGTAGCGAATAGAAGAAACTACTGGCGCGCTGTTGTTAACTCGGATATAATCGCGTAAGCGGTGTCTACGCCAATTAAGAAGAAGAAGAAATTGTAGTTAATTTAGTAGCCTAGTAAAAGGACAAGTGAATGTTAAGTTATGTGATTTGTGACATGGCGAATATCGGTTGAAAGTGAAATAAAAGAATCGAAAATAAATAAACTAGTGTACATATATAGTGGGAGTAATGAAATAGATTAAATCATTTTGATCGGCCTGCAGCTGCTGTACTTGTATGCTATAGTGATCCGATCTGAACAATTTCTTCGGAGATTGCAGCAATGCCTTAGGGAATATTTGAGCCTAATTTCTTGAACACATCCGGCCGAATGAAAAGGTTTTCTTTGCAAGGATCTAATTCCGATCGTTAAGTTTGTATGACAACTATAGCTATGTATAGTCATCTGATCTGAACTATTTCTACGGAATGCGCATGATTGTTTTGGACAATAATCAGCGTGGTGATCCGATGAAGATGGTTTCGACAAATGAGCAGCTTATTGGAAAGAGAGGAACGTGTGCAAAATTTCAGATGGTTATCTCAAAAATTAAGGGACTAGTTCGCGTATACAGAGAGACGGACAGTCATGACTCAGCTGATCATTTAATATATATATTATAGGGTTTCAGACGGGAAAACTGAAGGTGCCCTGCAGAAAGTATGTATGTATATACGTAATGAAAGTATTTTATTACCTATAGAGACAGTTGATTGCGTTGATAAGTTAAGTTAATGTATATAAACATTTTGACATTTAGCTTAACAAAGCAGAAATATGATTTAATTTTGTTGCTACTTTTTAAGGAAACCAACTTCAACCCGATTAAAGATTGGAGCTACCCATTTTCGGTTGAAATAACGTTAGTAAACAATTTTAGTGGAGTAAATTCTTCTGTAGAAAAATTGTATATGATAAAAAATGTCAAATATTTCTTTGAAGAGAGGTTCACTCTTTGTGACATTCCATATTTTTTAGGGCGAGTCTACAATCCTTTAACATATCAATCGAATTTTTACAACTGCTAGTACGAATAACATCTCTATGAAATAAAAAGTAAAATGTTTGAATCGTTTGGTTAGGTCTCGTTTTCATTTTCTGAGGAAGCTTGCGATAGTAATATATATGTATATACTTTTATAGTATAAGAAAAGATGAAATTCAAGGAAAGACTTACAAAGGCTTCAGCAGTAACCGATAATGAATAATCCACATTATTTGATTTATTATAACAAGCAATTTCTATGAAACATTTCAACATACAGATTTTTTTTCATGCCAAGAGTACAAAGGAATATTAATTTATCTACTTCGTGAGAAAATAAGAAGAACATTAAATTTGGTTGCACCAAATCATTCACAAATCAAATAAAAAGCTTTCCGTTCAAGAACTTGCTGTGGATCGGCCAGTTTGGGCAGCTATAGTTATGCTATAGTGGTTAGGTCTGAACAATATATTCGGAGAGTGTAGCTTTGCCTTGAACAATAATTCATGCCCAATTCCGTGGAGATATATTGGCAATTAAAAGGTCTTGTGTTTTATAAGGTCTACATACATATATCCTTCTTGGTGTTTAAATCTTAGTGGTAAAGTTAATACCATATACTTTGTTGAGATTTTAAAATCATTGCATATTACAATACATGCTAAAACCAGATTTTGTTTTTACAAATAGTAAAGATAGTCCATATGAGCACTGAATGCATTTAGTTATCGAATAGTAATGCATCCTGCATCAAGTTTTAGACATTGTTGTAAATAACTGAGTGGGTATTTCTCACCAAAATTTTGGAATTCACCTCATTTCACTTAACAGTGTTTATTTCCTTTAGTTTTGTTATTGGTTTCTATGTTTACATAACTGTGAAATCGAGTTGATTTAATAGATCTTAGATCAGTATATACAAACTTTTTTATGTAAAGCGAAGAAGTAGTAAAAGCCTAATTTTTGATTGAACTCAATATTTTAGGTACTCTTATCGTAATTGTCACCATTCCAATCGAGGTTTGTTTTCGCTATTCTTACATTCAAATTTTCATTAAATTT
>NW_024394449.1:0-8440 GCF_016617805.1 Bactrocera tryoni
GAAGTCGTGAGCTGCTTGAGTCATATGTAAAAGAATCGTTTCTGGCCACTCCCAAGTGAATGGCGATCAGAGAACTTTCCTCACTTGCGTGAACTTCTACACATGACCCCATCCTCCACTAAAATATGTTAAATTAATGATTTCAGCCAATTCAATATCGACTGCTAAACGTGTGTATACTATACAAGAAAAGCGACTTTATACCTGAATATAAAATTGTCGAATTCTTCCAAATGCGCTGCCGTTATGGCTTTATGTCAACTTCAGTAAAATGAAAAAAGTTAGTTTACTTAAATATGTTAAATTAATGATTTAAGGCAATTCAATATTGACTGCTAAATGTGTATATACAAGAAAATCGGCTTTATACCTGAATATAAGGATGTCGAATTCTTCAAAATGCACTACCGGTATGGCTTTATGTCAACTTCAGTAAGATAAAAAAGGTTAATGAACGTAAATTCGTATGTTATATTAATGATCTAAGGCAATTCAATATCGACTCCTAAATGTGTATATACAAGAATATCGACTTTATACCTGAATATAAGAATGTCGAATTCTTCCAAATGCACTGCTGTTATGGCTTTATGTCAACTTCAGTAAGATGAAAAAATTTAGTTTACTTAAATATGTTAAATTAATGGTTTAAGGCAATTCAATATCGCCTGCTAAATGTGTATATACAAGAAAATCGACTTTATACCTGAATATAAAATTGTCGAGATCTTTCAACTGTACCGCCATTATGGCTTTATGTCAACTTCAGTAAGATAAAAAAGGTTAATGAACTTAAATATGTATGTTAAATTAATGATTTAAGGCAAGTCAATATCGACTGCTAAATGCATATATACAAGAAAATCGACTTTATACCTGAATATAAAATTGTCGAATTCTTCCAAATGCGCCGCCGTTATGGCTTTATGTCAACTTCAGTAATATGAAGAAAATTAATTAACTTAAATATGTTAAACTAATGATTTAAGGCAATTCAGTATCGACTGTATATACAAGAAAATCGACTTTGTACCTGAATATAAGAATGTCGATTTTTTCTTATTGGACTGCCGTTATGGCTTTATGTCAACTTCAGTAAAATGAAGAAAGTTAGTTTACTTAAATATGTTAAATTAATGATTTAAGGCAATTCAATATCGACTGCTAAATGTGTATATACAAAATCGCTTTATACCTGAATAATATAAAATTGTCGAATTCTTCCAATTGCACTGCCGTTATGGCTTTATGTCAGCTTTATGTCAACTTCAGTAAAATGAAGAAAGTTAATTAACTTAAATATGTTAAACTATTGATTTAAGGCAATTCAGTATCGACTGCTAAATGTGTATATACAAGAAAATCGACTTTATACCTGAATATAAGAATGTCCATTTTTTCTTATTGGACTGCCGTTATGGCTTTATGTCAACTTCAGTAAAATGAAGAAAGTAAATTTACTTACATATGTTAAAGTAATGATTAAAGCAATTCAATATCGACTGCTAAATGTGTATATAAAAAAAAATCGACTTTATACCTGAATATAGGAATTTCGAATTCTTCCAATTGCACTGTTGTTATGGCTTTATGTCAACTTCAGTAAAATGAAGAAAATTAATTAACTTAAATATGTTAAACTAATGATTTAAGGCAATTCAGTATCGACTGCTAAATGTGTATATACAAGAAAATCGACTTTATAGCTTAATGTAAGAATGTCGATTTTTTCTTATTGGACTGCCGTTATGGCTTTATGTCAACTTCAGTAAAATGAAGGAAGTTAATTTACTTACATATGTTAAACTAATGATTTAAGGCAATTCAATATCGACTGCTAAATGTATATATAAAAAAAAATCGACTTTATACCTGAATATAGGAATTTCGAATTCTTCCAAATGCACTGCGTTATGGCTTTATGTCAACTTCAGTAATATGAAGAAAGTAAACTAACTTAGTTATGTTAAATTAATGATTTAAGGCAATGCAATATCGACTGCTAAATGTGTATACACAAGAAAATCGGCTTTATACCTGAATATAAGATTGTCGAATTCTTCCAAATGCACTGCCGTTATGGCTTTATGTTAACTTCAGTAAGATGAATAAGCATAATTAACTTAAATATGATAAATTAATGATTTTAGGCAATTCAGTATCGACTGCTAAATGTGTATATTAAAGAAAATCGACTTTATACCCGTATATAAGATTGTCGAATTCTTCAAAATGCGCTGCCGTTATTGCCTTATGTCAATTTCTGATACTTCGCTAAATGTGTATATAAAATCGACTTTATACCTGAATATAGGATTGTCGAATTCTTCCAAATGCGCTGCCGTTATGGCTTTATGTCAACTTCAGTAAAATGAAGAAAGTTAGTTCGCTTAAATATGTTAAATTAATGATTTAAGGCAACTCAATATCGACTGCTAAATGTCTATATACAAGAAAATCGAATTTATACGGGAATATAAGAATGTCGAATTCTTCCAAATGCACTACCGGTATGGCTTTATGTCAACTTCAGTAAGATGAAAAAGGTTAATGAACGTAAATATGTATGTGAAAATAATGATATATGGCAATTCAATATCGACTGCTAAATGTGTGTATACAAGAAAATCGATTTATACCTGAATATAAAATTGTCGAATTCTTCCAAATGCGCTGCCGTTATGGCTTTATGTCAACTTCAGTAAAAAGAAGAAAGTAAGTTTACTTAAATATGTTAACGTAATGATTTAAGGCAATTCAATATTGACTGCTAAATGTGCATATACAAGCAAATCGGCTTTATACCTGAATAAAAGGATGTCGAATTCTTCCAAATGCACTGCCGTTATGGCTTTATGTCAACTTCAGTAAGATGAAGAAAATTAATTAACTTAAATATGTTAAACTAATGATTTAGGGCAATTCAGTATCGACTGCAAAATGTGTATATACAAGAAAATCGACTTTATACCTGAATATAAGAATGTCGATTTTTTCTTATTGGACTGCCGTTATGGCTTTATGTCAACTTCAGTAAAATGAAGAAAGTTAATTTACTTACAATTGTTATGTAATGATTTAAGGCAATTCAATATCGACTGCTAAATGTATATATAAAAAAAAATCGACTTTATACCTGAATATAAGATTGTCGAATTCTTCCAATTGCACTGCCATTATGGCTTTATGTCAACTTCAGTAAAATGAAGAAAGTTAGTTTACTTAAATATGTTAAATTTATGATTTAAGGCAATTCAATATCGACTGCTAAATGTGTATATACAAGAAAACCGACTTTATACCTGAATATAAGAATGTCGAATTCTTCCAAAGTCACTACCGGTATGGCTTTATGTTAACTTCAGTAAGATGAGTAAGCATAATTAACTTAAATATGATAAATTAATGATTTTAGGCAATTCAGTATCGACTGCTAAATGTGTATATTAAAGAAAATCGACTTTATACCCGTATATAAGATTGTCGAATTCTTCAAAATGCGCTGCCGTTATTGCCTTATGTCAATTTCTGATACTTCGCTAAATGTGTATATAAAAGAAAATCGACTTTATACCTGAATATAGGATTGTCGGATTCTTCCAAATGCGCTGCCGTTATGGCTTTATGTCAACTTCAGTAAAATGAAGAAAGTTAGTTCGCTTAAATATGTTAAATTAATGATTTAAGGCAACTCAATATCGACTGCTAAATGTCTATATACAAGAAAATCGAATTTATACGGGAATATAAGAATGTCGAATTCTTCCAAATGCACTACCGGTATGGCTTTATGTCAACTTCAGTAAGATGAAAAAGGTTAATGAACGTAAATATGTATGTGAAAATAATGATATATGGCAATTCAATATCGACTGCTAAATGTGTGTATACAAGAAAATCGATTTATACCTGAATATAAAATTGTCGAATTCTTCCAAATGCGCTGCCGTTATGGCTTTATGTCAACTTCAGTAAAAAGAAGAAAGTAAGTTTACTTAAATATGTTAAATTAATGATTTAAGGCAACTCAATATCGACTGCTAAATGTGTATATACAAGAAAATCGACTTTATACCTGAATATAAAATTGTCGAATTCTTCCAAATGCGCTGCCGTTATGGCTTTATGTCAACTTCAGTAAAAAGAAGAAAGTAAGTTTACTTAAATATGTTAACGTAATGATTTAAGGCAATTCAATATTGACTGCTAAATGTGCATATACAAGCAAATCGGCTTTATACCTGAATAAAAGGATGTCGAATTCTTCCAAATGCACTGCCGTTATGGCTTTATGTCAACTTCAGTAAGATGAAGAAAATTAATTAACTTAAATATGTTAAACTAATGATTTAGGGCAATTCAGTATCGACTGCAAAATGTGTATATACAAGAAAATCGACTTTATACCTGAATATAAGAATGTCGATTTTTTCTTATTGGACTGCCGTTATGGCTTTATGTCAACTTCAGTAAAATGAAGAAAGTTAATTTACTTACATATGTTAAATTAATGATTTAAGGCAATTCAATATCGACTGCTAAATGTGTATATACAAGAAAATCGACTTTATACCTGAATATAAGAATGTCGAATTCTTCCAAAGTCACTACCGGTATGGCTTTATGTTAACTTCAGTAAGATGAGTAAGCATAATTAACTTAAATATGATAAATTAATGATTTTAGGCAATTCAGTATCGACTGCTAAATGTGTATATTAAAGAAAATCGACTTTATACCCGTATATAAGATTGTCGAATTCTTCAAAATGCGCTGCCGTTATTGCCTTATGTCAATTTCTGATACTTCGCTAAATGTGTATATAAAAGAAAATCGACTTTATACCTGAATATAGGATTGTCGAATTCTTCCAAATGCGCTGCCGTTATGGCTTTATGTCAACTTCAGTAAAATGAAGAAAGTTAGTTCGCTTAAATATGTTAAATTAATGATTTAAGGCAACTCAATATCGACTGCTAAATGTCTATATACAAGAAAATCGAATTTATACGGGAATATAAGAATGTCGAATTCTTCCAAATGCGCTGCCGTTATGGCTTTATGTCAACTTCAGTAAAAAGAAGAAAGTAAGTTTACTTAAATATGTTAAAATAATGATATATGGCAATTCAATATCGACTGCTAAATGTGCATATACAAGCAAATCGGCTTTATACCTGAATAAAAGGATGTCGAATTCTTCCAAATGCACTGCCGTTATGGCTTTATGTCAACTTCAGTAAGATGAAAAAGGTTAATGAACTTAAATATGTATGTTAAATTAATGATTTAAGGCAATTCAATATCGACTGCTAAATGTGTATATACAAGAAAATCGACTTTATACCTGAATATACGAATGTCGAATTCTTCCAAATGCACTGCCGTTATGGCTTTATGTCAACTTCAGTAAGATGACGAAGGTTAATTAAAATAAATATGTTAAATTAACGATTTAAAGCAAATCAATATCGACTGCTAGATATGAATATACAAGAAATTCGACTTTATACCTGAATTTAATTGACTTAATTATGTTAAATTAATGATTTAAGGCAATTCAATATCGACTGCTAAATATGTATATACAAGAAAATCGAATTTATACCTGAATATAAGAATGCAAAATTCTTCCAAATGCCCTACCGGTATGGCTTCATGTCAACTTCAGTAAGATGAAGAAGCATAACTAACTTAAATATGATAAATTAATGATTTAAGGCATTTCAGTGTCGACTGCTAAATGTGTATATAAAAGAAAATCGACTTTATACCTGAATATAAAATTGTCGAATTCTTCCAAATGCGCTGCCGTTATGGCTTTATGTCAACTTCAGTAAAATGAAGAAAGTAAACTAACTTGATTATGTTAAATTAATGGTTTAAGGCAATTAAATATCGACTGCTAAATGTGTATATACAAGAAAATCGACTTTATACCTGAATATAAGAATGTCGAATTCTTCCAAATGCACTACCGGTATGGCTTCATGTCAACTTCAGTAAGATGAAGAAGCTTAATTAACTTAAATATGATAAATTTATGATTTAAGGCAATTCAAAATCGACTGCTAATTGTATATATACAAGAAAATCGACTTTATACCTGAATATAAAATTGTCGAATTCTTCCAAATGCGCTGCCGTTATGGCTTTATGTCAACCTCAGTAAAATGAAGGAAGTTAATTAACTTAAATATGTAAAATTAATAATTTAAGGCAATTCAATATCGACTGTTAAAATGAAGGAAGTTAATGAACTTAAATATTTAAAATTAAAGATTTAAGGCAATTCAATATCGACTGCTAACTGTGCATATACAAGAAAATCGACTTTATGCCTGAACATAAGATTGTCGATTTCTTTTAACTGCATTGCCGTTATGGCTTTATGTCAACTTTAGGAAGATTAGGAAGGTTAATTAACTTAAATATGTTAAATTAATGATTTGAAGCAACTCAATATCGACTGCTAAATGTGTATATACAAGAAAATCAACTTTATACCTGAATATAAGAATGTCGAATTCTTCCAAATGCACTGCCGTTATGGCTTTATGTCAACTTCAGTAAGATGAAGAAGGTTAATTAAATTAAATATGTTAAATTAATGATTTAAAGCAAATCAATATCGACTGCTAGATATGAATATAGAAGAAAATCGACTTTATACCTGAATTTAATTGAATTTAATTGACTTAATTATGTTAAATTAATGATTTAAGGCAATTCAATATCGACTGCTAAATGTGTATATACAAGAAAATCGACTTTATACCTGAATATAAAATTGTCAAATTCTTACAAATGCGCTGCCGTTATGGCCTTATGTCAACTCCGGTAAGATGAAGAAGGCCAATTAACTTAAATATGTTAAATTAATGATTTAAGGCAAGTCAGTATCGACTGCTAAATGTGTATATACAAGAAAAGCGACTTTATAGCTGAATATAAAATTGTCGAATTCCTCCAAATGCGCTGCCGTTATGGCCTTTTGTCAACTTCAGTAAAATGAAGAATGTTAATTAACTTAAATATGTTAAATTAATGGTTTAAAGCAATTCAATATCGACTGCTAAATGTGTATATACAAGAAAATCGACTTTATACCTGAATATAAGAATGTCGAATTCTTCCAAATGCACTGCCGTTATGGCTTTATGTCAACTTCAGTAAGATGAAGAAGGTTAATTAAATTAAATATGTTAAATTAATGATTTAAAGCAAATCAATATCGACTGCTAGATATGAATATACAAGAAAATCGACTTTATACCTGAATTTTATTGAATTTAATTGACTTAATTATGTTAAATTAATGATTTAAGGCAATTCAATATCGACTGCTAAATGTGTATATACAAGAAATGCGACTTTATACCTGAATATAAAATTGTCGAATTCTTCCAAATGCGCTGCCGTTATCGCTTTATGTCAACTTCAGTAAAATGAAGAAAGTTAATTAACTTAAATATGTTAAATTAATGGTTTAAGGCAATTCAATATCGACTGCTAAATGTGCATATACAAGAAAAGCGACTTTAAACCTGAATATAAAATTGCCGAATCCTTCCAAATGCGCTGCCGTTATGGCTTTATGTCAGCTTCAGTAAAATGAAGAAAGTTAATTAACTTAAATATGTTAAACTAATGATTTAAGGCAATTCAATATCGACTGCTAAATGTGTATATACAAGAAAATCGACTTTGTACCTAAATATAAGAATGTCGAATTCTTCCAAATGCACTGCCGTTATGGCTTTATGTCAACCTCAGTAAGTTGAAGAAGGTAAATTAACTATAATATGTAAAATTAATGATTTAAGGCAATTCAATATCGACTGCTAAATGTGTATACACAAGAATATCGACTTTATACCTGAATATAAGTTTGTCGAATTCTTCCAAATGCACTGCCGTTATGGCTTTATGTCAACCTCAGTAAAATGAAGGAAGTTAATTAACTTAAATATGTAAAATTAATAATTTAAGGCAATTCAATATCGACTGTTAAAATGAAGGAAGTTAATTAACTTAAATATGTAAAATTAAAGATTTAAGGCAATTCAATATCGACTGCTAACTGTGTATATACAAGAAAATCGACTTTATAACTGAATATCAGTTTGTCGAATTCTTTTACTTGCACTGCCGTTATGGCTTTATGTCAACTTCAGTAAGATGAAGAAAGTTGGCTAACCTAAATATGTTAAATTAATGATTTAAGGCAATTCAATAACGACTCCTAAATGTGTACATTCAAGAAAATCGACTTTATACCTGAATAAAAGGTTGTCGAATTCTTCTTATTGCACTGCCGTTATGGCTTTATGTCAACTTCAGTAAGATGAAGAAGGTTAATTAAATTAAATATGTTAAATTAATGATTTAAGGCAATTCAATATCGACTGCTAAATGTGTATATACAAGAAAATCGACT
>NW_024394450.1:0-6742 GCF_016617805.1 Bactrocera tryoni
GCTAACTAATGCAATTAAATTGACCCACCTGGGTCAAATACTTTAGCCGCTGGAGCGTTTACAAATTAAAAAAATGTAATTTTTCCCAAAAAAATTACATTTTTTCTGAACACTATTGCCACGCCCCTAAAAAATTCAAAAAATGTGATTTTCCTCAAAAAACTACATTTATTGTGAACACTATTGCCACGCCCCTGGTAGGGTTTAGGGGAAGGTGCTAGTTTTCCTGGAAACTCTTCGATTTAGCTAATCAACGTAATTTATGTGATTCACCTAGGTCAAACACTTAAGCAAGTAGAGCGTTTACAAAATTAAAAAATAAATTCTCAAAAAACTACATTTTTTTGTGAACACTATACCCACGCCCCTGGTAGGGTTAGGGGAAGTGCTAGTTTTCCTGGAAGCCCTTCGACTTAACTAACTAATGCATATTATTTGACACACCTAGGTAAAATACTTTAGCCGCTAGCGCGTTTGCAAAATTAAAAAAATGTGATTTTTCTCAAAAAACTAAATTTATTGTGAACACTACTGCCACTCCTCTCGTAGGGCTTAGGGGGCAAGTGCTAGTTTTTCTGGAAGTTCTTCGATTTAGCAAATCAACGCAATTTATTTGATTCACATAGATCAAACACTTTAGCCGCTAAAGCGTTTATAAAGTTTCAAACATGTGATTTTTCTCAAAACACTAGATTTTTTGTGAACACTATTCCCACGCTCCTGGTAGGGCTTAGGGGAAAAGTGCTTAGTTGCCTGAAAGCTCTTCGACTTAGCTAACTAATGCATATTATTTGACCCACCTAGGTCAAATACTTTAGCCGCCATAGCGTTTAAAAAATTCAAAAAATGTGATTTTCCTCAAAAAACTAGATTTATTGTGAACACTATTGCCACGCCCCTGGTAGGGTTTAGGGGAAGGTGCTAGTTTTCCTGGAAGCTCTTCGATTTAGCTAATCAACGCAATTTATGTGATTCACCTAGGTCAAACACTTTAGCAAGTAGAGCGTTTATAAAATTAAAAAAATAAATTCTCAAAAAACTACATTTTTTGTGAACACTATACCCACGTCCCTGGTAGGGTTAGGGGCAGTGCTAGTTTTCCTGGAAGCCCTTCGACTTAGCTAACTAATGAATATTATTTGACACACCTAGGTAAAATGCTTTAGCCGCTATAGCGTTTAAAAAATTTAAAAAAATGTGATTTTTCTCAAAACACTACATTTTTTGTGAACACTATTGCCACGCCCCTGGTAGGGCTTAGGGGAAAAGTGCGAAGTTTCCTGAAATCCCTTCGACTTAGCTAAATAATGCATATTATTTGACCCACCTAGGTCATATACTTCAGCCACTATGGCGTTTAGAAAATTAAAAAAAAATGTGATTTTTCTCAAAAAACTACACTTTTTGTGAACACTATTGCCACGGCCCTGGTAGGGCTTAGGGGGAAGTTCTAGTTTTCCTGGAAACTCTTCGGTTTAGCTAATCAACGCAATTTATGTGATTCACCTAGGTCAAACACTTAAGCAACTAGAGCGTTTACAAAATTAAAAAAATAAATTCTCAAAAAACTACATTTTTTGTGAACACTATTCCCACGCCCCTGGTAGGGTGTAGGGGAAGGTGCTAGTTTTCCTGGAAGCTCTTCGACTTAGCTATCTAATAATTTTTATTTGGCCAACCTGGGTCAAACACTTTAGCCGCTAGAGAGTTTACAAAGTTTAAAAAAATGTGATTTTTCTCGAAAAACTACATTTTTTGTGAACACTATTGGCAGGCCCCTGAAAGGGCCTAGGGGAAAAGTGCTAAGTTTCCTGAAATCCCTTCGACTTAGCTAACTAATGCATATTATTTGACCCACCTAGGTCAAATACTTTAGCCGCTATAGCGTTTAGAAAATTAAAAAAAATGTGATTTTTCTCAAAAAAATACATTTTTTGTGAACATTATTGCCACGCCCTGGTAGGGCTTAGGGGAAGTGCTAGTTTTCCTGGAAGCCCTTCGTCTTAGCTAACTAACGCATATTATTTGACACACCTAGGTAAAATACTTTAGCCGCTATAGCGTTTAAAAAATTAAAAAAAATGTGATTTTTCTCAAAAAACTACATTTTTTGTGAACACTATTGCCACGCCCCTGGTAGGGTTGAGGGGAAGTGCTAGTTTTCCTGGAAGCCCTTCGACTTAGCTAACTAATGCATATTATTTGACACACCTAGGTAAAATACTTTAGCCGCTATAGCGTTTAAAAATTAAAAAAAATGTGATTTTTCTCAAAAAACTACATTTTTTGTGAACACTATTGCCACGCCCCTGGTAGGGTTGAGGGGAAGTGCTAGTTTTCCTGGAAGCCCTTCGACTTAGCTAACTAATGCATATTATTTGACACACCTAGGTAAAATACTTTAGCCGCTATAGCGTTTAGAAAATTAAAAAAAATGTGATTTTTCTCAAAAAAATACATTTTTTGTGAACATTATTGCCACGCCCTGGTAGGGCTTAGGGGAAGTGCTAGTTTTCCTGGAAGCCCTTCGTCTTAGCTAACTAACGCATATTATTTGACACACCTAGGTAAAATACTTTAGCCGCTATAGCGTTTAAAAAATTAAAAAAAATGTGATTTTTCTCAAAAAACTACATTTTTTGTGAACACTATTGCCACGCCCCTGGTAGGGTTGAGGGGAAGTGCTAGTTTTCCTGGAAGCCCTTCGACTTAACTAACTAATGCATATTATTTGACCCACCTAGGTCAAATACTTTAGCCGCCATACCGTTTAAAAAATTCAAAAAATGTGATTTTCGTCAAAAAACTAGATTTATTGTGAACACTATTGCCACGCCCTTGGTAGGGTTTAGGGGAAAAATGCTAAGTTCCCTGAAAGCCCTTCGACTTAGCTAACTAATGCAATTAAATTGACCCACCTGGGTTAAACACTTTAGCCGGTAGAGCGTTTTCAAATTAAAAAAAATTTGATTTTTCTCAAAAAACAAAAATTTTTTTGAACACTATTGCCACGCCCCTGGTAGGGTTTAAGGGAAAAGTGCTAAGTTTCCTGAAAGCCCTTCAACCAAGCTAACTAATGCAATTAAATTGACCCACCTGGGTCAAATACTTTAGCCGCTAGAGCGTTTAAAAATTAAAAAAAATGTGATTTTTCTCAAAAAACTACATTTTTTGTGAACACTATTGCCACGCCCCTGAAAAGGCTTAGGGGAAAAGTGCTAAGTTTCCTGAAATTGCTTCGACTTAGCTAACTTCTTCTTCTTCTTCTTAATTGGCGTAGACACCGCTTACGCGATTATAGCCGAGTTAACAACAGCGCGCCAGTCGTTTCTTCTTTTGGCTACGTGGCGCCAATTGGATATTCCAAGCGAAGCCAGGTCCTTCTCCACTTGGTCCTTCCAACGGAGTGGAGGTCTTCTTCTTCCTCTGCTTCCCCCGGCGGGTACTGCGTCGAATACTTTCAGAGCTGGAGTGTTTTCATCCATCCGGACAACATGACCTAGCCAGCGTAGCCGCCGTCTTTTAATTCGCTGAACTATGTCAATGTCGTCATATATCTCGTACAGCTCATCGTTCCATCGAATGCGATATTCGCCGTGGCCAACGCGCAAAGGACCATAAATCTTTCGCAGAACTTTTCTCTCGAAAACTCGCAACGTCGACTCATCAGTTGTTGACATCGTCCAAGCCTCTGCACCATATAGCAGGACGGGAATTATGAGCGACTTATAGAGTTTGGCTTTGTTCGTCGAGAGAGGACTTTACTTTTCAATTGCCTACTCAGTCCGAAGTAGCATCTGTTGGCAAGAGTTATCCTGCGTTGGATTTCTAGGCTGACATTGTTGGTGGTGTTTACGCTGGTTCCAAGATAGACGAAATTATCTAAGACTTCAAAGTTATGACTGTCAACAGTGACGTGAGTGCCAAGTCGCGAATGCGACGACTGTTTGTTTGATGACAGGAGATATTTCGTCTTGCCCTCGTTCACTGCCAGACCCATTTTCTGTGCTTCCTTGTCCAGCCTGGCGAAAGCAGAACTAACGGCGAGGGTGTTGAGGCCGATGATATCAATATCATCGGCATACGCCAGCAGCTGTACACTTTTATAGAAGATGGTACCTTCTCTGTTTAGTTCTGCAGCTCGTACTATTTTCTCCAGAAGCAGGTTGAAGAAGCCGCACGATAGGGAGTCGCCTTGTCTGAAACCTCGTTTGGTATCGAACGGCTCGGAGAGGTCCTTCCTGATCCTGACGGAGCTTTTCGTGTTGTTCAACGTCAGTTTACACAGCCGTATTAGTTTTGCGGGGATACCAAATTCAGACATCGCGGCATAAAAGCAGCTCCTTTTCGTGCTGTCGAAAGCAGCTTTGAAATCGACGAAGAGGTGGTGTGTGTCGATTCTTCACGGGTCTTTTCCAAGATTTGGCGCATGGTGAATATCTGGTCGGTTGTTGATTTGCCAGGTCTAAAGCCACACTGATAAGGCCCAATCAGTTTGTTGACGGTGGGTTTTAATCTTTCACACAATACGCTCGATAGAACCTTATATGCGATGTTGAGGAGGCTAATCCCACGGTAGTTGGCGCAGATTGTGGGTCTCCTTTTTTATGGTTTGGGCATAGCTAACTTAAATTCCAATCGTTGGGCATGCTTTCGTCCGACCATATTTTACAAAGAAGCTGATGCATGCTCCTTATCAGTTCTTCGCCGCCGTGTTTGAATAGCTCGGCCGGCAATCCGTCGTCCCCTGCAGCTTTGTTGTTCTTCAGGCGGCAATTGCTATTCGAACTTCTTCATGGTCAGGCAATGGAACGTCTGCTCCATCGTCATCGATTGGGGAATCGGGTTCTCCTTCTCCTGGTGTTGTGCGTTCAGTGCTATTCAGCAGGCTGGAGAAGTGTTCCCTCCATAATTTAAGTATGCTCTGGGCATCAGTGACTAGATCACCTTTGGGGGTTCTACAGGAATACGCTCCGGTCTTGAAACCTTCCGTAAGCCGCCGCATTTTTCGTAGAATTTTCGAGCATTACCCCTGTCGGCCAGCTTATCAAGCTCTTCGTACTCACGCATTTCAGCCTCTTTCTTCTTCTGTTTACAAATGCGTCTCGCTTCCCTCTTCAACTCTCGGTATCTATCCCATCCCGCACGTGTTGTGGTCGATCGTAACGTTGCTAGGTAGGCAGCCTGTTTTCTCTCCGCTGCGGCGCGGCACTCCTCGTCGTACCAGTTGTTCTTTTGCACTTTCCGAAAACCAAGGGTTTCGGATGCAGCTGTACGTAAGGAGCTTGAAATGCCGTCCCACAGTTCCCTTATACCGAGTTGTTGATGAGTGCTCTCAGAGAGCAGGAGTGCAATCTGAGTAGAAAATCGTTCGGCAGTCTGTTGTGATTGCAGCTTTTCGACGTCGAACCTTCCTTGTGTTTGTTGGCGTGCGTTTTTTGCTGCACAGAGGCGGGTGCGAATCTTGGCTGCAACAAGATAGTGGTCCGAGTCGATGTTAGGACCTCGGAGCGCACGCGCATCTAAAACACTGGAGACGTGTCTTCCGTCGACTTAGCTAACTAATGCAATTAAATTGACTCACCTGGGTCAAACACTTTAGCCGCTAGAGCGTTTTCAAATTAAAAAAAATTTGATTTTTCTCAAAAAACAAAAATTTTTTTGAACACTATTGCCACGCCCCTGGTAGGGTTTAGGGGAAAAGTGCTAAGTTTCCTGAAAGCCCTTCGACTAAGCTAACTAATGCTATTAAATTGACCCACCTGGGTCAAACACTTTAGCCGCTAGAGCGTTTTCAAATTAAAAAAAATGTGATTTTTCTCAAAAAACAAAAATTTTTTTGAACACTATTGCCACGCCCCTGGTAGGGCTTAGGGGAAAAATGCTAAGCTTCCTGAAAGCCCTTCGACTTAGCCAACTAATGCAATTAAACTGACCCACCTGGGTCAAATACTTTAGCCGCTAGACCGTTTACAAATTAAAAAAAAATGTGATTTTTCTCAAAAAACTACATTTTTTGTGAACACTATTGCCACGCCCCTGGTAGGGCTTAGGGGAAAAGTGCTAAGTTTCCTGAAATCCTTTCGACTTAGCTAACTAATGCATATTATTTGTTCCACCTAGGTCAAATACTTTAGCCGCTAAAACGTTTAAAAAATTCAAAAAATGGGATTTTCCTCAAAAAACTACATTCATTGTGAACACTATTGCCACGCCCCTGGTAGGGTTTAGGAAAAAGGTGCTAAGTTTCCTGAAAGCCCTTCGACCTAGCTAACTAATGCATGTTATATAACTCACCTGGGTCATACACTTTAGCCGCTAGAGCGTTTACAAAATTAAAAAAATGTGATTTTTCACAAGCAACTACATTTATTGTGACCACTACTGCCACGCCCCTTGTAAGGTTTAGGGGAAGGTGCTAGTTTTCCTGGAAGCTCTTCGATTTAGCTAATCAACGCAATTTATGTGATTCACCTAGGTCAAACACTTTAGCAAGTAGAGCGTTTATAAAATTAAAAAAATAAATTCTCAAAAAACTACATTTTTTGTGAACACTATACCCACGTCCCTGGTAGGGTTAGGGGAAGTGCTAGTTTTCCTGGAAGCCCTTCGACTTAGCTAACTAATGAATATTATTTGACACACCTAGGTAAAATGCTTTAGCCGCTATAGCGTTTAAAAAATTTAAAAAAATGTGATTTTTCTCAAAACACTACATTTTTTGTGAACACTATTGCCACGC
>NW_024394451.1:0-4231 GCF_016617805.1 Bactrocera tryoni
ACTAAACACATTCGAACAGAACTGTAAGTTGGATTACCTATACTTTTTATATAATAAATTAATCGTGAATGTATTAGTAAAATTTTCTATATCTTTTTTCTTTTAACTAAATAAAAATATTATAAGATTAAAAATGAAAAGAGCACATTCTGCATTCGAAAGTGCATTTTTAGATAATTTATTTTACAATTCTTCACTTGTTTGGGTCTTAAATGAGATGGACTGCGTTAGAAGATAGTATAAAATAAGAGCAGAAGTTAAGCCAGCCCAATATCAATACTAAAAGACCAAGAACTCAATTTCAAATCAGTAGGATTATAAACCCATTATTTATTATATACGTAGGTTGTTTCTTATATTTTGGGATAAGAGAACAAAAACAAATATTTATCACATTTTTTGCATGCGTTTCAACCAACTCTTGAAGCACTGTTGCCACTCTGATTGAGGTATCTCCAAAACATGCCTTCTGAACGACCAAACATAGCTTCTGTTGACCTCATAGTTTCCTTTTTACGAACGGGAATAAAAGGAAGTCATTCGGTGCCTAGTCATGACTTTACGTTGGATTACTTATCAAGTCGATGTTCTAAGTGCTCAAAAACGCAGATGTTTCAGTCGATGTGTGAGAGCTCGCATTGCTGTGGTGAAGAGTGATCCATCTTTGGTGGTTTTCCTAATTTCCTGAAAGACAACTGGCAAACAAATGACTGTGTATCACTCAGAGTTTTCCAATCTGAGTTTTTCTAGTGGTATAATTGCGACATATCCAGTTTTTCCAAACATTTGCTTAGGAATGGTTCCTGCGCGAACAACTTTGGTTAGATTCGGCTCAATTTGAGCTGCATGTATAAGTCCACGATTTATCAGCGGTCACGTTGTCATAGACATGTTAGCACCATTATCGTATTTTTAAACATGTCTTTCGACCAATCTCGAGAACAGTATATTTTAAACGATCAACAAACTGGATCATACTCGTCAAAAAAAAAAATCTACAATCAAATCTTCAAACAATATTGAATTTATGCTAGTCCCACTTATACATACAACTGTATCACGTTAAGGCGTATGATCATCTTGCAATATTAGTTTACGCTTAGGCATCGATAGCTTCCGGAACAGCAACTGATTTTAGATGACCATCAAGAAATTAGTCTAATTTCACTTTTTGGCCGTAATGAGTATTTTAAAATACTGCAAGCAACATAAGGATGGAGTCATGTGTAGAAGTTCACGTAAGTGAGGAAAGTTTTTTGATTGCCATTTACTTGGGAGTGACCAGAAATGATTATTTGACTAATGGCTCAAGCAACTCACCACTTCCGGTCTTAGACCAAGTATCCTCTGGGTAGCCAAAAAACATCCGCTTGAAGGCGAGCTAAAGTGAAAAGTCGAAATATCCATCACCAGAGTTGATCACTGAATTTGGGACTCGCCTCGTAAAAAACACCCGCAATGAAAGGAAAACAACAGCCTCGTATGAGAAACTGCACTACTGCAAACGCATTAAGAATTTCGATTTAAGGGCATGCACCTGGAATGTCTGGTCCCTTAATTGCCGTTGCTTAGCTAGTTGATGTCCTCTTGGAGTAAAGGCTGGCATCACCGTCCAAGAAGTGTGATGGACAGGAAAATGATTGAGACGAGTAAGTCTTTGTGGCATTTACTACAGTGGCCATATAAAAAAGTGCAAACTCGGTGGGAAAGAGACTCCGTCGCTGAACCAGTTTCATAAACGTCTGGCCATACAATCCTCATCAAAGCGAAGTTCTTCAGTATATCGCTGATTTGCACCCACGCCCCGATGGAAGAGAAAGACGATGTTATCAAAGATGTCTTCTATGGGGGCTCGGAGCGCACCCATGAGAGGCTTCACCGTATAAAACGCATTGCAAATAAAATGTCTTGCGCTCGCATTTTCGCAGTGAAAAAAGATAGATAACTTTTGGCACACAAAAGTCGTAAAATATAAGAAGATATGTGGCATGAATGTATATGCAGCAAGGGTATTTTCACGCACACATGCAACTGCGCATATGTGATTATGCGATTTTCGTAAATTTTTTCACTGCTCATGCGAATTTTCCAAGCGACTGCGCTAATAAATTGTCGCATACAATTTTTTAAGTGGCTGAGCGCAGCAACTTTTTAGTACCTAAAATTATATTTTTTCCACATTATTGTTCCATATTTTAAGGCATATCAACATGCGCCATAATAACTATTAATATTATAACTGCATCATATATTTTAAATTAACCTTTGTGCTCTTGCGCCTGCAGGTATGCTACAAGACCGGATTTTCTACAGAAGTGAAAGATCTCTTTTTAGAGCTGTCGGAGATCCTTATCCTGTCGCTGACCACTCTTCAGATACCCAATATGTGGAAAATTGGAAGAGTGGTCACACTACTGAAATCTGTGAAACCCGCCAACAACGGCAAGTCCTATCGTCCAATAACTCTTCTCTGCTCAGTACTGAAGACACTTGTGGCCTTGCTACTCCTGACCTTCACGCACCACCGAAGTCTACTAAATGGCTTCCGAAAAGTGCTCAGCACAACCACAGCACTTAGCGTCATGAACGCCTAGATAGTTCATGACCTCAACCAAAAAAGAATTAAACAGTGGGTTCCACAGGGTAGTGTCCTTTCCCCGTTGCTGTTTAACTTCTACATCTCGAAATCATCAGAGGAAATTTCCATCACTTCGTGAGCTTATTATTGCATCATAATGACGTTGACGATGGAATCTTTCTCGCTTCCTCGCTGCACGGAACCAAAAATTCTACCCCACTACATTCACAGCGACTCACTTAATATTGCGGTCGATGGCATTAAGTTCCGACCTTCAATAACCCTAATGTGACTTTCGACAGTGCGTGATACTCACTCCTCACATGACCGCGATTAGAGAAAGGACAAAAAAAACGCTGTTGCCATCAATCAAGGCAATCGGTCGGCCGGTCCTTAACTGCGCTACACCAATATGGTCGCCTGGATGCAGTGAAACGCAGCCGAAGCACTCAAGCTAAAGACATTTCAGAAGACTGCAGAAAGCATCCCTGAAGTCACCTGCTTATAGCGGAACCGCCTCCTAAGAGCATCAAGAGGGTCTTCCTCAACTATGACGACGACATCAGACAATACGCCGACCAGACTTCCGATACAACTCACTTCCGACAAGCACTGAACGCGAACGTCATTCACAGTGGAGCCATTAACACCTCCACCGACTTCCTCTCAATGTATAGCTTACTTGAGGTCAAACCACCACTCATTGCAGACGAAGAGCTCGTGTTGCCGCGCGAAACGAGGTTGACCCTTGCGCAGCTTCGTTCTGGATACTGTATCATACTAAACATATGTCCAGCGTACAATGTGTTTCCGCATGACACTAACGACCTGTTTGGTAACCAGCTAACTCTACTCATCTGACACCACTCTTCCTATGGTCCCACGGCGTCGAAACAACACGCTTCCTGAGCCTTCCATTGGATGGCCTCGATGACAACTTATGTAATCCTTACCATCCTAACGGCGACTAGGTAACTGTAACTACAACAACAACATCCTTTATTCCTATAAAATTGAAATAAATATAAATTAAGTAATTTAATATCTAAAAACCGGCAGCACAACAAGTTAGTTTTCTTCTTCCATTCTTCTTCTAACGAATTTATTTTATGTAAATTGTAAAGATATTTGTTGGTTTTGCAAATGAAATAAATTTTAAAACTTCGTTTTATATAATGTTGTATGTAAATAATTGTCTCTTTTCCAAAAACACGAAATAAAGAAATGCACAGGTGAAGTTTTGCGCTGCATTTATCCTCCGTTTTATGTTTGCTTGCAGCTGACGCGTCACATGTGGTGCAGCTGTCAAGTGGGTGTAAAAGTATTTGTGTGCGTGTTAACACTTTGACAGTTCTATAAAAACGCACTGTGTTTTGCGGTTTTTGTTGTTTTGTAAGTGTGTAAGTGTCAGCATTAAGAGGGCCTGTCTGCCCTTAAAATTTACAAAAACGGTGAATGTGTTTATATGAATGTAGGTATTGCTGATATCAACGAGAGAGGGAGAGAGTAAGAGCAAGTTTGATAATTGAGAGCTCAATGTATTCCGAATTTGAAACGCAACAAATTTCTGCTTTTAAAATATTCATTATTTTATTTGAAATGTATATTTTTGTTAATTTTTTTTAAATAAAAAAATATATATGCTATATATAT
>NW_024394452.1:0-10799 GCF_016617805.1 Bactrocera tryoni
TCAAGTTGGCATGAGACCATAACGGCAGTGCATTTGGAAAAAATTCCACAATTTTACATTTAGGTATAAAACCGGCTTTCTTGCATGTACACATTTAGTAATCCATATCAAGTTGCTTCAATTAAATTCACATATTAAAGTTAATTAATCTTTTTCATCTTGCTGAAGTTGGCATAAAGCCAAGACGGCTGTACATTTGGAAAAAATCCACAATTTTACATTTAGGTATAAAACCGACTTTCTTGCATGTACACATTTAGAAATCCAAATCAAGTTGCTTCAAATCATAAGCTTAACATATTAAAGTTAATTAACCCTCACCATCTTATTCAAGTTGACATAAGACCATATCGGCAGTGCATTTGAAAAAAATCCACAATTTTACATTTAGGTATAAAACCGACTTTCTTGCATGTACACATTTAGAAAATCATATCAAGTTGCTTCACATTATTAAATTCACATATTAAAGTTAATTAATCATCTTCATCTTGCTGAAGTTGGCATAAAGCCAAGACGGCTGTGCATTTGGAAAAAATTCCATAATTTTACATTTAGGTATAAAACCGGCTTTCTTGCATGTACACATTTAGAAATCCAAATCAAGTTGCTTCAAATTATTAGCTTAACATAGTAAAGTTACTTAACCCTCACCATCTGACTCAAGTTGACATAAGATCATAACGGCTGTGCATTTGGAAAATATCCACAATTTTACATTTAGGTATAAAACCGGCTTTCTTGCCTGTACACATTTAGAAATCCATATCAAGTTAACTCAGTTCATTAGATTCACATATTAAAGTTAGTTAACCCTCACCATCTTATTCAAGTTGACATAAGACCATATCGGCAGAGCATTTGAAAAAAATCCATTATTTTACATTTAGGTATAAAACCGACTTTCTTGCATGTACACATTTAGAAATCCATATCAAGTTGCTTCAAATCTATAGCTTCACATGTTAAAGTTAATTAACCCTCACCATCTTATTCAAGCTGATATAAGACCCTAAGGGCAGTGCATATGGAAAAAATTCCGCAATTTTACATTAGGTATAAAACCGACTTTCTTGCATGTACACATTTAGAAATACATATCAAGTTGCTTCAAATTATTAAATTCACATATTTAGGTTTATTAATCTTCTTCATCTTACTGAAGTTGGCAAAAAGCGATAACGGCAGTGCATTTGGAGAAATTCCAGAATTTTACGTTTAGGTATAAAACCGAGTTTCTTGCTTGTACACATTTAGAAATCCATATCAAGTTACCTCAAATCATTAGCTTAACATATTAAAGTTAATTAACCCTCACCATCTTATTCAAGTTGACATAAGACCATATCGGCAGAGCATTTGAAAAAAATCCACAATTTTACATTTAGGTATAAAACCGGCTTTCTTGCATGTACATATTTAGAAATCCAAATCAAGTTGCTTCAAATTATTAGCTTAACATAGTAAAGTTAATTAACCCTCACCATCTGACTCAAGTTGACATAAGATCATAACGGCTGTGCATTTGGAAAAAATCCTCAATTTTACAGTTAGGTATAAATCCGGCTTTCGTGCATGTACACATTTAGAAATCCATATCAAGTTAATTCAGTTCATTAGATTCACATATTAAAGTTAATTTACCCTCACCATCTTATTCAAAATGACATAAGACCATATCGGCAGAGCATTTGAAAAAAATCCATTATTTTACATTTAGGTATAAAACCGACTTTCTTGCATGTACACATTTAGAAATCCATATCAATTTGCTTCAAATCATTAAATTCACATATTAAAGTTAATTAACCCTCACCATCTTATTCAAGTTGACATAAGACCATATCGGCAGAGCATTTGAAAAAAAATCCACAATTTTACATTTAGGTATAAAACCGACAATCTTGCATGTCTTGCATGAAACCAAAACGGCAGTGCATTTGGAAAAAATGCACAATTTTACATTTAGGTATAAAACCGGCTTTCTTGCATGTACACATTTAAAAATCCATACCAAGTTACCTCAAATCATTAGCTTAACATATTAAAGTTAATTAACCCTGACCATCTTATTCAAGTTGACATAAAACCATATCGGCAGAGCATTTTTCATGAGAGCAAAATTCCATAATTTTACATTTAGGTATAAAGCCGACTTTCTTGCATGTACACATTTAGAAGTCCATATCAAGTTACTTCAAATTATTAAATTCACATATTAAAGTTAATTAATCTTCTTCATCTTGCTGAAGTTGGCATAAAGCCAAGACGGCTGTGCATTTGGAAAAAGTTCCATAATTTTACATTTAGGTATAAAACCGACTTTCTTGCATGTACACATTTAGAAATCCAAATCAAGTTGCTTCAAATCATTAGCTTAACATAGTAAAGTTAATTAACCCTCACCATCTGACTCAAGTTGACATAAAGCAATAACGGCAGTGCATTTGAAAAAAAAACCACAATTTTACATTTAGGTATAAAACCGGCTTTCTTGCATGTACACATTTAGAAATCCATATCAAGATACCTCAAATCATTAGCTTAACATATTAAAGTTAATTAACCCTCACCATGTTATTCAAGTTGACATAAGAATAAATCCGGCTTTCGTGCATGTACACATTTAGAAATCCATATCAAGTTAATTCAGTTCATTAGATTCACATATTAAAGTTAATTAACCCTCACCATCTTATTCAAGTTGACATAAGACCATATCGGCAGAGCATTTGAAAAAAATCCATTATTTTACATTTAGGTATAAAACCGACTTTCTTGCATGTACACATTTAGAAATCCATATCAATTTGCTTCAAATCATTAAATTCACATATTAAAGTTAATTAACCCTCACCATCTTATTCAAGTTGACATAAGACCATATCGGCAGAGCATTTGAAAAAAATCCACAATTTTACATTTGGGTATAAAACCGACAATCTTGCATGTCTTGCATGAAACCAAAAGGGCAGTGCATTTGGAAAAAATGCACAATTTTACATTTAGGTATAAAACCGGCTTTCTTGCATGTACACATTTAAAAATCCATACCAAGTTACCTCAAATCATTAGCTTAACATATTAAAGTTAATTAACCCTGACCATCTTATTCAAGTTGACATAAAACCATATCGGCAGAGCATTTTTCATGAGAGCAAAATTCCATAATTTTACATTTAGGTATAAAGCCGACTTTCTTGCATGTACACATTTAGAAGTCCATATCAAGTTTCTTCAAATTATTAAATTCACATATTAAAGTTAATTAATCTTCTTCATCTTGCTGAAGTTGGCATAAAGCCAAGACGGCTGTGCATTTGGAAAAAGTTCCATAATTTTACATTTAGGTATAAAACCGACTTTCTTGCATGTACACATTTAGAAATCCAAATCAAGTTGCTTCAAATCATTAGCTTAACATAGTAAAGTTAATTAACCCTCACCATCTGACTCAAGTTGACATAAGATCATAACGGCTGTGCATTTGAAAAAAAAACCACAATTTTACATTTAGGTATAAAACCGGCTTTCTTGCATGTACACATTTAGAAATCCATATCAAGTTACCTCAAATCATTAGCTTAACATATTAAAGTTAATTAACCCTCACCATGTTATTCAAGTTGACATAAGACCATTTTGGCAGAGCATTTGAAAAAAATCCACAATTTTACATTTAGGTATAAAACCGACTTTCTTTCATGTACACATTTAGAAAATCATATCAAGTTGCTTCACATTATTAAATTCACATATTAAAGTTAATTAGTCTTCTTCATCTTGCTGAAGTTGGCATAAAGCCAAGACGGCTGTGCATTTGGAACAAATTCCATAATTTTACATATAGGTATAAAATCGGCTTTCTTGCATGTACACATTTAGAAATCCAAATCAAGTTGCTTCAAATTATTAAATTAACATATTAAAGTAAATTAACCCTCACCATCTTATTCAAGTTTACATAAGACCATATCGGCAGAGCATTTGAAAAAAATCCACAATTTTACATTTAGGTATAAAACCGACTTTCTTGCTTGTACACATTTATAAATATATATCAAGTTACCTCAAATCATTATCTTAACATATTAAAGTTAATTAACATTCACCATCTTACTCAAGTTGACATAAGACCATATCGGCAGTGCATTTGGAAAAAATTCCATAATTTTACTTTTAGGTATAAAACCGGCTTTCTTGCATGTACACATTTAGAAATCCATATCAAGTTGCTTCAAATTATTTAATTCACATATTAAAGTTAATTTATCTTCTTCATTTTGCTAAAGTTGAAAATGAAGAAGAAAATTCCAGAATTTTACATTTAGGTATAAAACCGGCTTTCTTGCATGTACGTTTAGAAATCCAAATCAAGTTGCTTCAAATCATTAGCTTCACATATTAAAGTTAATTAACCCTCACCATCTTACTCAAGTTGACATAAGACCATATCGGCAGTGCATTTGGAAAAATTCCACATTTTCACTTTTAGGTATAAAACTGACTTTCTTGCATGTACACATTTAGAAATCCATATCAGGTCGCTTCAAATTATTAAATTAACATATTAAAGTTAATTGATCTTCTTCATCTTACTGAAGTTGGCATAAAGCCAAGACGGCAGTGCATTTGGAAATTTCCATACTTTTACATTTAGGTATAAAACCGATCTTCTTTCATGCGCCCATTTAGAAGCCCATATCAAGTTAACTCAAATCATTAGCTTAACATAGTAAAGTTAATTAACCCTCACCATCTTACTCAAGTTGACATAAGACCATAAAGGCTGTGCATTTGGAAAAAATCCACAATTTTACATTTAGGTATAAAACCGATTTTCTGGCATGTACACATTTAGAAATCCATATCAAGTTGCTTCAAATCATTAACTTCACATGTTAAAGTTAATTAACTTTCTTCATCTTACTCATGTTGGCATGAGACCAAAACGGCAGTGCATTTGGAAAAAATTCACAGTTTTACATTAGGTATAAAACCGACTTTCTTGCATGTACACATTTAGAAATACATATCAAGTTGCTTCAAATTATTAAATAAAGTTTATTAATCTTCTTCATCTTACTAAAGTTTTCATAAAGCCATAACGGCAGTGCATTTGGAAAAATTCCACATTTTCACATTTAGGTATAAAACCGACTTTCTTGCATGTACACATTTAGAAATCCATATCAAGTTTCTTGAAATTATTAAATTCACGTATTAAAGTTAATTAACCTTCTTCATCTTACTCAAGTTGACATAAGACCATAACGGCAGCGCATTTGGAAAAAATCCACAATTTTACATTTAGGTATAAAACCGGCTTTCTTGCATGTACACATTAAGAAATCCACATCAAGTTGCTTCAAATTATTAAATTCACATATTAAAAATAATTAAACCTCACCATCTGACTCAAGTTGACATAAGACCATAACCGCAGTGCATTTGGAAAAAATTCCATAATTTTACATTTAGGTATAAAACCGACTTTCTTGCAAGTACACATTTAGAAATCTATATCAAGTTGCTTCAAATTATTAAATTCACATATTAAAGTTAATTTACCCTCACCATCTTACTCAAGTTGCCATAAGACCATAACGGCAGTGCATTTGTAAAAAATTCCATAATTTTACATTTGGGTATAAAACCGACTTTCTTGCATGTACACATTTTGAAATACATATCAAGTTGCTTCAAATTATTAAATTAACATATTAAAGTTAATTAACCTTCACCATCTTAATCAAGTTGACATAAGACCATATCGGCAGTGCATTTGGAGAAATTCCACAATTTTACATTTAGGTATAAAACCGGCTTTCTTGCATGTACACGTTTAGAAATCCATATCAAGTTGCTTCAAATTATTAAATTCACATTTTAAAAATAATTAACCCTCACCATCTGACTCAAGTTGACATAAGACCATAACGGCTGTGCACTTGGAAAAAATCCACAATTTTTCATTTAGGTAAAAAACCGGCTTTCTTGCATGTACATATTTAGAAATCCATATCAAGTTGCTTCAAATCATTAGCTTAACATATAAAGTTAATTAACCCTCACCATCTTACTCAAGTTGACATAAGACCATATCGGCAGTGCATTTGAAAAAATTCCATTTACTTTTAGGTATAAAACCGGCTTTCTTGCATGTACACATTTAGAAATCCATATCAAGTTGCTTCAATTTATTTAATTCACATATTAAAGTTAATTAATCTTCTTCATCTTGCTGAAGTTGGCATAAAGCCAAGACGGCAGTCTTGGACCGGCTTTCTTGCATGTACACGTTTAGAAATCCAAATCAAGTTGCTTCAAATCATTAGCTTCACATATTAAAGTTAATTAACCCTCACTATCTTACTCAAGTTGACATAAGACCATATCGGCAGTGCATTTGGAAAAAATTCCATAATTTTACTTTTAGGTATAAAACCGGCTTTCTTGCATCACATTTAGAAATCCATATCAAGTTACTTCAAATTATTAAATTCACATATTAAAGTTATCTAATCTTCTTCATCTTGCTAAAGTTGGCATAAAGCCAAGACGGCTGTGCATTTGGAAAATTCCAGAATTTTACATTTAGTTATAAAACCGACTTTCTTGCATGTACACATTTAGAAATCCATATCAAGTTAATTCAATTCATTAGATTCACTTATTAAAGTTAATTAACCTTCTTCATCTTACCCAAGTTGGCATGAGACCATAACGGCAGTGCATTTGGAAAAAATTCCACAATTTTACATTTAGGTATAAGACCGACATTCTTGCATGTACACATTTAGAAATCCATATTAAGTTAATTCAATTCATAAGATTCACTTATTAAAGTTAATTAACCTTCTTCATCTTACTCAAGTTGGCATGAGACCAAAACGGCAGTGCATTTGGAAAATTCCAGAATTTTACATTTAGTTATAAAACCGACTTTCTTGCATGTACACATTTAGAAATCCATATCAAGTTAACTCAATTCATTAGATTCACTTATTAAAGTTAATTAACCTTCTTCATCTTACTCAAGTTGACATGAGACCTTAACGGCAGTGCATTTGGAAAAAAATCCACAATTTTACATTTAGGTATAAGACCGACTTTCTTGCATGTATATTTAAATCCATATCAAGTTAATTCAATTCATAAAGATTCACTTATTAAAGGATTAATTAACCTTCTTCATCTTACTCAAGTTGGCATGAGACCAAAACGGCAGTGCATTTGGAAAAAATCCACAATTTTACATTTAGGTATAAAACCAGCTTTCTTGCATGTACACATTTAGAAATCCATATCAAGTTACCTCAAATCAGTAGCTTAACATATTAAAGTTAATTAACCCTGACCATCTTATTCAAGTTGACATAAAACCATATCGGCAGAGCATTTGGAAAAAATTCCATGATTTTACTTTTAGGTATAAAACAGGCTTTCTTGCATGTACACATTTAGAAATCCATATCAAGTTGCTTCAGTTAAATTCACATATTAAAGTTAATCAATCTTTTTCATCTTGCTGAAGTTGGCATAAAGCCAAGACGGCTGTGCATTTGGAAAAAGTTCCATAATTTTACATTTAGGTATAAAACCGGCTTTCTTGCATGTACACATTTAGAAATCCAAATCAAGTTGCTTCAAAACATTAGCTTAACATAGTAAAGTTAATTAACCTTCACCATTTGACTCAAGTTGACATAAGATCATAACGGCTGTGCATTTGGAAAAAATCCACAATTTTACATTTAGGTATAAAACCGGCTTTCTTGCCTGTACACATTTAGAAATCCATATCAAGTTACCTCAAATCATTAGCTTAACATAGTAAAGTTAATTAACCTTCACCATCTTATTCAAGTTGACATAAGACCATATCGGCAGAGCATTTGAAAAAAATCCACAATTTTACATTTAGGTATAAAACCGACTTTCTTGCATGTACACATTTAGAAAATCATATCAAGTTGCTTCACATTATTAAATTCACATATTAAAGTTAATTAACCTTCTTCATTTTGCTGAAGTTGGCATAAAGCCAAGACGGCTGTGCATTTGGAAAAAATTCCATAATTTTACATTTAGGTATAAAACCGGCTTTCATGCATGTACACATTTAGAAATCCAAATCAAGTTGCTTCAAATTATTAAATTCACATATTAAAGTTAATTAACCCTCACCATCTTATTCAAGTTGACATTAGACCATATCGGCAGAGCATTTGAAAAAAATCCACAATTTTACATTTAGGTATAAAACCGACTTTCTTGCATGTACACATTTAGAAATATATATGAAGTTGCTACAAATTATTAAATTCACATATTAAAGTTAATTAACTTTTTTCATCTTACTAAAGTTGGCATAAAGCCATAACGGCAGTGCATTTGGAAAAATTCCACATTTTCACATTTAGGTATAAAACAAACTTTCTTGCATGAACACATTTAGAAATATTTATGAAGTTGCCTCAAATTATTAAACTCACATATTAAAGTTAATTAACTTCCTTCATCTTACTAAAGTTGGCATAAAGCCATAACGGCAGTGCATTTGGAAAAATTCCACATTTTCACATTTAGGTATAAAACCGACTTTCTTGCATGTACACATTTAGAAATCCATATCAGGTCGCTTCAAATTATTAAATTAACATATTAAAGTTAATTAATCTTCTTCATCTTACTGAAGTTGGCATAAAGCCAAGACGGCAGTGCATTTGGAAATTTCCATACTTTTACACTTAGGTATAAAACCGATCTTCTTGCATGCGCACATTTAGAAGCCCATATCAAGTTAACTCAAATCATTAGCTTAACATGTTAAAGTTAATTAACCCTCACCATCTTATTCAAGTTGATATAAGACCCTAAGGGCAGTGCATATGGAAAAAATTCCGCAATTTTACATTAGGTAAAAAACCGGCTTTCTTGCATGTACACATTTAGAAATACATATCAAGTTGCTTCACATTATTAAATTCACATATTAAAGTTAATTAATCTTCTTCATTTTGCTGAAGTTGGCATAAAGCCAAGACGGCTGTGCATTTGGAAAAAATTTCATAATTTTACATTTAGGTATAAAACCGACTTTCTTGCATGTACACATTTAGAAATCCAAATCAAGTTGCTTTAAATTATTAAATTCACATATTAAAGTTAATTAACCCTCACCATCTTATTCGAGTTGACATAAGACCATATCGGCAGAGCATTTGAAAAAAATCCACAAATTTACATTTAGGTATAAAACCGACTTTCTTGCATGTACACATTTAGAAATATATATCAAGTTGCTTCAAATTATTAAATTCACATATTAAAGTTAATTAACTTTCTTCATCTTACTAAAGTTGGCATAAAGCCAAGACGGCTGTGCATTTGGAAAAAATTCCATAATTTTACATTTAGGTATAAAACCGGCTTTCTTGCATGTACACATTTAGAAATCCAAATCAAGTTGCTTCAAATTATTAAATTCACATATTAAAGTTAATTAACCCTCACCATCTTATTCAAGTTGACATAAGACCATATCGGCAGAGCATTTGAAAAAAATCCACAAATTTACATTTAGGTATAAAACCGACTTTCTTGCATGTACACATTTAGAAATATATATCAAGTTGCTTCAAATTATTAAATTCACATATTAAAGTTAATTAACTTTCTTCATCTTACTAAAGTTGGCATAAAGCCATAACTGCAATGCATTTGAAAAAATTCCACATTTTCACATTTATGTATAAAACAAACTTTCTTGCATGAACACATTTAGAAATATTTATGAAGTTGCCTCAAATTATTAAATTCACATATTAAAGTTAATTAACTTCCTTCATCTTACTAAAGTTGGCATAAAGCCATAACGGCAGTGCATTTGGAAAAATTCCACATTTTCACATTTAGGTATAAAACCGACTTTCTTGCATGTACACATTTAGAAATCCATATCAGGTCGCTTCAAATTATTAAATTAACATATTAAAGTTAATTAATCTTCTTTATCTTACTGAAGTTGGCATAAAGCCAAGACGGCAGTGCGTTTGGAAATTTCCATACTTTTACATTTAGGTATAATACCGATCTTCTTGCATGCGCACATTTAGAAGCCCATATCAAGTTAACTCAAATCATTAGCTTAACATGTTAAAGTTAATTAACCCTCACCATCTTATTCAAGTTGATATAAGACCCTAAGGGCAGTGCATATGGAAAAAATTTTACATTAGGTATAAAACCGGCTTTCTTGCATGTACACATTTAGAAATACATATCAAGTTGCTTCAATTTATTAAATTCACATATTAAAAATTAGTAATCTTCTTCATCTTACTGAAGTTGGCAAAAAGCGATAACGGCAGTGCTTTTGGAGAAATTCAAGAATTTTACATTTAGTTATAAAACCGAGTTTCTTGCATGTACACATTTAGAAATCCATATCAATTTGCTTCAATTCATTAAATTCACATATTAAAGTTAATTAACCCTCACAATCTGACTCAAGTTGACATAAGACCATAACGGCTGTGCATTTGGAAAAAATTCCACAATTTTACATTTAGGTATAAAACCGACTTTCTTGCATGTACACATTTAGAAATATATATGAAGTTGCTTCAAATTATTAAATTCACATATTAAAGTTAATTAACTTTCTTCATCTTACTAAAGTTGGCATAAAGCCATAACGGCAGTGCATTTGGAAAAATTCCACATTTTCACATTTAGGTATAAATCCGGCTTTCTTGCATGTACACATTTAGAAATCCATATCAAGTTTCTTC
>NW_024394453.1:0-5183 GCF_016617805.1 Bactrocera tryoni
TATGCTGACTAGCCGTTTTGATGTTAATGGAGTTGTCTTATAGCAATAGCGACAGTGCATATGGAACAACTTCAGAAGCCTATATTAAGGTGTATAATCGATTTTTTGATACGTACACATTAAGCAATCGATATCAAGTTGCGTAAAAATATGAACTTTACATATTTATGCTAACTAGCCGTTTTGAAGTTATTGGAGCTTTCATAGAGTTGTCGTATAGCCATAACGACAGTGTCTTTGGAGCAATTTCACAATCTTAAGTTACGGTGTAGAATCGATGTTTTGATAAGTACACACTAGGCAATCGATGCAAAGTTGCGTAAAAATATGAACTTTACATATTTTTGCTAATTACCCGTTTTGATGTTATTAGAGTTGTCATAGGGCTGTCCTATAGCAATAGCGACAGTGTATTTGTAACAATTTAATAATCCTAAATTAAGGTGTAGAATTAATTTTTTAGTACATGCACATTAAGCAATCGATATCAAGATGCGTAAAAATATGAACTTTACACATTTCTGTTAACTAGCCGTTTTGATGTTATTGGAGTTGTCATAGAGTTGTCCTATAGCCATTGCGATAGTGTATTTGGAGCAATTTCATAATCTTATATTAAGGTGTAGAATCGATTTCTTAATACATACACATTAAGCAATCGATATGAAGATGCGTAAAAATATGAGCTTTACACATTTCTGTTAATTAGCCGTTTTGATGTTATTGGAGTTGTCATGGAGTTGTCGTATAGCAATAGCCACAGTGTATTTGGATCAAATTCACAATATTATATTAAGGTGTAGAATCGATTTTTTGGTACATACATATTAAGCAATCGATATCAAGATGCGTAAAAATATGAACTTTACATATTTTTGCTAATTACCCGTTTTGATGTTATTGGAGTTGTCATAGGGTTTTCCTATAGCAATAGCGACAGTGTATTTGTAACAATTTAATAATCCTAAATTAAAGTGTAGAATTGATTTTTTGGTACAAATGCAATCGATATCAGGTTGCGTAAAAATATGAACTTTACATATTTATGCTGACTAGCCGTTTTGATGTTATTGGAGTTGTCATAGAGTTGTCTTATAGCAATAGGGACAGTGCATATGGAACAATTTCAGAAGCTTATATTAAGGTGTAGAATTGATTTTTTGGTACATACACAATATGCAATCGATATCAGGTAGCGTAAAAATATGAACTTTACATATTTATGCTAACTAGCCGTTTTGATGTTATTGGAGCTTTCATAGAGTTGTCGTATAGTCATAACGACAGTGTTTTTGGAGCAATTTCACAATCTTAAGTTACGGTGTAGAATCGATGTTTTGATAAGTACACACTAAGCAATCGATGCAAAGTTGCGTAAAAATATGAACTTTACATATTTTTGCTAATTACCCGTTTTGATGTTATTAGAGTTGTCATATGGCTGTCCTATAGCAATAGCGACAGTGTATTTGTAACAATTTAATAATCCTAAATTAAGGTGTAGAATTGATTTTTTGGTACATACACATTATGCAATCGATATAAGGTTGCGTAAAAATATGAACTTTACACATTTCTGTCAATTAGCCGTTTTGATGTTATTGGAGTTGTCATAGAGTTGTCCTATAGCCATTGCGACAGTGTATTTGGAACAATTTAACATTCCTAAATTAAGGTGTAGAGTTGGTTTTTTGGTACATGCACATTATGCAATCGATATCAGGTTGCGTAAAAATATGAACTTTACATATTTATGCTGACTAGCCGTTTTGATGTTATTGGAGTTGTCAAAGAGCTGTCTTATAGCAATAGCGACAGTGCATATGGAACAACTTCAGAAGCTTATATTAAGGTGTAGAATCGATTTTTTGATACTTACACATTAAGTAATCGATATCAAGTTGCGAAAAAATATGAACTTTACACATTTCTGTTAATTAGCCGTTTTGATGTTATTGGAGTTGTCATAGAGATGTCCTATAGCCATTGCGACAGTGTATTTGGAGCAATTTCATAATCTTAAGTTACGGTGTAGATTTATTTTTTGGAACAAATGCAATCGATATCAGGTTGCGTAAAAATATGAACTTTACATATTTATGCTGACTAGCCGTTTTGATATTATTGGAGTTGTCATAGAGTTGTCATAGAGTTGTCTTATAGCAATAGCGACAGTGTATATGGAACACATTAACAATCCTGAATTAAGGTGTAGAATTGATTTTTTGGTACAAACACATTAAGCAATCGATACCCAGTTGCGTAAAAATATGAACTTTACATATTTATGCTATTTAGCCGTTTTGATGTTATTGGAGTTGTCATAGGGTTGTCCTATAGCAATAGCGACAGTGCATTTGTAACAATTTAATAATCCTAAATTAAGGTGTAGAATTGATTTTTTGGTACATACACATTATGCAGTCGATATCAGGTTGCGTAAAAATATGAACTTTACATATTTATGCTATTTAGCCGTTTTGATGTTATTGGAGTTTTCATAGAGTTGTCCTACAGCAATAGCGACAGTGTATATGGAACAATTTAACAATCCTGAATTAAGGTGTAGAATTGATTTTTTGATACATACACAAATAGCAATCGATATCAAGTTGCGGAAAAATATGAACTTTACATATTTATGCTAACTAGCCGTTTTGATGTTATTGGAGTTGTCATAGAGTTGTCCTTTAGCCATAGCGACAATGTATTTGGAACAATTTTGCAATCTTAGATTAAGGTGTAGAATTGATTTTTTGGTACATACACATTATGCAATCGATATCAGGTTGCGTAAAAATATGAACTTTACATATTTCTGTTAATTAGCCGTTTTGGTGTTATTGGAGCTTTCATAGAGTTGTCGTTTAGCCATAACGACAGTGTCTTTGGAGCAATTTCACAATCTTAAGTTACGGTGTAGAAGCGATTTTTTGCTACATGCACATTAAGCAATCGATATCGAGTTGCGTAAAAATATGAACTTTACATATTTATGCTAACTCGCCGTTTTGGTGTTATTGGAGCTTTAATAGAGTTGTCGTATAGCCATAACGACAGTGTCTTTGGAGCAACTTTACAATCTTAAGTTTCGGTGTAGAACTGATTTTTTGGTACATACACATTAAGCAATCGACATCAAGTTTCGTAAAAATATGAACTTTACATATTTTTGCTAATTACCCGTTTTGATGTTATTGGAGTTGTCATAGAGTTGTCCAATGGCAATAGCGACAATGTACTTGGAACAATTTCACAATCTTATATTAAGGTGTGAAATAGATTTTTAGTACATACACATTATGTAATCGATATCAGGTTGTGTAAAAATATGAAATTTACATATTTATGCTATTTAGCCATTTTGATGTTATTGGAGCTTTCATAGGGTTGTCGTATAGCCATAACGACAGTGCCTTTGGAGCAATTTCATAATCTTATATTAAGGTGTAGAACCGATTTTTTGATACATGCACATTAAGCAATCGATATCGAGTTGCGTAAAAATATGAACTTTACATATTTATGCTATTTAGCCTTTTGATGTTATTGGAGCTTTCATAGAGTTGTCGTATAGCCATAACGACAGTATCTTTTTAGCAATTTCACAATCTTAAGTTAAGGTGTAGAATCGATTTTTTGATACAAACACAAAAAGCAATCGATATCAAGTTGCGGAAAAATATGAACTTTACATATTTATGCTAACTAGCCGTTTTGATGTTATTGGAGTTGTCATAGAGTTGCCCTATAGCAATAGCGACAATGTATTTGGAACAATTTCACAATCTTAAATTAAGGTGTAGAATTGATTTTTGGTACATACACATTGTGCAATCGATATCAGGTAGCGCAAAAATATGAACTTTACATATTTATGCTAACTAGCCGTTTTGATGTTATTGGAGTTGTCATAGAGTTGTCCTAAAGCAATAGCGACAGTGTATTTGGAACAATTTCACAATCTTAAGTTACGGTGTAGAACCGATTTTTTAGTACATACACATTAAGCAATCGATATCAAGTTGCGTAAAAATATGAACTTTACATATTTATGCTAACTAGCCGTTTTGATGTTATTGGAGTTGTCATAGAGTTGTCCTTTAGCCATAGCGACAATGTATTTGGAACAATTTTTCAATCTTAGATTAAGGTGTAGAATTGATTTTTTGGTACATACACAATATGCAATCGATATCAGGTTGCGTAAAAATATGAACTTTACATATTTATGCTATTTAGCCGTTTTGATGTTATTGGAGCTTTCATAGAGTTGTCGTATAGCCATAACGACAGTGTCTTTGGAGTAATTTCACAATCTTAAGTTAAGGTGTAGAATCGATTTTTCGAAACATACCATTATGCAATCGACATCAAGTTGCGTAAAAATATGAGCTTTACATATTTATGCTAACTCGCCGTTTTGATGTTATTGGAGTTGTCATAGAGTTGTCGTGTAGCCATAGCGACAGTGTATTTGGAGCAATTTCACAATCTTATATTAAGGTGTAGAATAGATTTTTTAGTACATACACATTAAGCAATCGATATCAAGATGCGTAAAAATATGAACTTTACATATTTAGGCAAATTAGCCGTTTTGATGTTATTGGAGTTGTCATAGAGTTGTCCTATAGCAATAGCGACAATGTATTTGGAACAATTTAACAATCCTTAATTAAGGTGTAGAATTGATTTTTTGATACATACACATTAAGCAATCGATATCGAGTTGCGTAAAAATATGAACTTTACATATTTATGCTAACTAGCCGTTTTGATGTTATTGGAGTTGTCATAGAGTTGTCCTATAGCAATAGCGACAGTGTATTTGGGACAATTTAACAATCCTAAATTAAGGTGTAGAATTGATTTTTTGGTACATACACATTATGCAATCGATATCAGGTTGCGTAAAAATATGAACTTTTACATATTTATGCTAACTAGCCGTTTTGATGTTATTGGAGTTGTCATAGAGTTGTCCTATAGCAATAGCGACAGTTTATTTGGAACAATTTAACAATCCTAAATTAAGGTGTAGAATTGATTTTTTGGTACATACACATTATGTAATCGATATCAGGTTGCGTAAAAATATGAACTTTACATATTTATGCTAACTAGCCGTTTTGATGTTATTGGAGCTTTCATAGGGTTGTCGTATAGCCTGAACGACAGTG
>NW_024394454.1:0-6216 GCF_016617805.1 Bactrocera tryoni
GTGAAGAAATTCAAATTGTTGCGATCGCTGGAAGGTGCAAGCGGTACAAATATTTACACACACATACGCACGTACCTGATTCTATTTGTTTCGTAAATTTTTAATTGTGTGAAGCCAAGTTGTTGAACTACTTTCGCAAAATAACGGATATTATCTTCGACTGGCTAATGAAGACCCAGCGACCTAAATACATATTTGTCTAGCTGATGCGTGAAAAATTGTGTTAGGAACTCGCAGCATTTCATTAAATTATAAATATAGGTACTCTTTGTATTTGTTATGGAAAGACCTCATTAGGAGAACTATTTTCAGAAATGTATAAAATAAAAGAATATAGCTTAACTTAACTTGGCTTAGCTTAACCTAACTTAACTTCAATTAACACAATCTAAACTTAACTTGAATTAACTGAACCTAACTTAACTCAACTTGGAAAAGCCTAATTAAGAAAAATATTTAAAGAAAATAAAAAAATAAAGCTAAGTTATTCTGCTTATAACTTAACTTAACTTGTTAACTTATTCTACTTATATCTTAAGTTAACTCGACGTAACTTAACTTAACTTAACTTAACTTAACGTAAATTAACTTAACTTAACGTAACTTAGTTTAAAATAGTTGAACATAAGATAACTTTACTTAACTTAATTTAGTATATATATGTACATATAATATTTCAGATTCTTAATATTTTCTTGTCAAAGCATTAAATAAGTTAACTGAACCTACTTAAAACACTATCAAAAATGCAGTCCTTCAGTTATTAAAAAGTAAACATGTTCATTTCTTGAAACACACATTGTTAGCTACAAATTTTTCCACTTTCCAAATAATCATATTAAATGCTTACCGCAGTCAAGTTTGATTTTTGCAAACGATCTGATTTCAAGTTTTCTGTGGTATTCATATAATAAAATACACCTTCAATGAGTCATTAGCGAAATCCTTGTATAGAAAGCTCTACTCTAAAAAATGTAATTCTCCAACAGAGTTCCCGAGCACTTTATTACAAGTCGAACGAATAATTGAGAGCAAATTGATTAGGCAATATGTGTTTTGGTAGAATAGTCGTAGACTCTGTGATCTGCGCTCTATTTTATCACGGGTATGCAATGAATGCTGACCTACCCTTACCCTTTCTATTGATCGCTCTTATATTGATTCTAAGTGATCTAATTGGTTTTGTGAAAGCATGAACTTTTGGCTTTGATAGGGCTTCTTTTTTAGTATCTGCAGTATACGTTTTGAGATCACCGAAGATTTGTTGCTCTAACGGGTCGTGAACAGAACTGCTAATAGATGCTTTGAATTCGAGTGAAATTAATTTAAAGGTTTTAAATTATTTTATAGTTCCTGCGTTCTACATACATATTATTATACAGTTTAAAGTTTACATTGAAATATTATTGAATTTTGCTTATAGAAACTTGTTTTTCTTATCAATAACTTGTTATGCTGATTACTGCGTCATTTACATAACATCTATATTTTATGATCTAATATTTTGTAAATTAATATCTTCGCTTTTAATTTATGTAATCATTTACCAATTTGTACCGCATCAGAGAACCTTTGCTTAATGTGCCAACATATTTACCACATAAGTAAGGGTTATGAAACCTTTCGACTAGTTTTGGTTTTTATTTTGGCTAAAGTATTGAAGCACGAATATGCGAAACAAGTGTCTGAAGGCTTAAAATATTACTTTGAAGCGGCTAATTATATTACAATTGAAGTTTCAATTTCACGCATTACCAGAGATATGATAAGGCATGAAGGTCTGCTGACCATGTAATTTGCGGCATACAACAACAGTGTGGCACATACGTTAACTAACATACCTAACTGTGGGTATTACAACAAATATCATTTGTGGTTCATTTGCGAATATCAGGGACAGCATTGTCAGAGCATTTAGGTTGTTAAAGCAGTTAACAGTTTAATTTACTAATTATTGTGCACTTGTACCAAAGCTATTATGAACACACACATGGACACAAGCGTTAAATATGTGTGTTTATCGGCAGTTTTTCACGTTCATGCCACAATTGAAAGTTGTTTTGCCGCTTGGCTTGTGATAAACAGCTGAATGGCTGCAGTTGAAGGCCAATGTGAACTGCTACGAAGCAACTTGTTCAACCAAAATGAGAAAAAATGCTGAAAAAATATTAAAATAAAATATAGACAAGTAAGGACGGGCTAAGTTCGGGTGTCACCGAACATTTTATACTCTCGCATGATAAAGTGATAATCGAGATACCGTTATTAGCAACTTTATTGCGAGAGTATAAAAATGAAGCCCTCTGAATTACATGAAAATATCTGAGAGATTTACCGATATTTTCGATGAAAAATTAGGTTAGGTTAAGTTAGGCACTGAGTTCTTCATGTTCGATATCAGAAAACTTGAAAAGTTATAATCCGATCACGACAATTTTTCCACTGGCGCACTCAGCCAGCGAAATGTCAGTCGAGCGCACAAGTTATCAAGGCTGAATTTGCGTAATTAATACTTGGTTCAATTGGAAAATTTAGGACAATGCAATAGAAGTGTTGTAGAATTTGATAATTTATTTTCTCAAACCTGTAAACCCATGTTACTTAAAAAAAATCCAAACTTTTCTTTTTTTCTACCACAAAGAAGGTATATAACCCCTTAAGCAAAAAATCTAACTCGCCACCCTTTTCTCGGAAGTCATGTTTTTTAAAGGAATCTTTTGTTGCTGGCATACATGAAGTTTAGTATAGAATATATTTTTATTTATTTTTGAAATAAAATACCTCTTCAAAAATAATTAAAACGAGTCTCATTTTTATGGGTAGAATTTTTTCTTAAAATAGATTTCATTCAACTTCATTTTATTTCATTCCGTTTGCACCAAATTATTTCATTCCATTCCAAGCATTATTTACACTGAAATTTATAAAAAAATACTTTGTATTAATTATTGATTTTTACTTTTTAATAAAGACCATAAAAAATATTGAAAAATAAACAAGCACAATTTTTTCAAAAAAAAACTTTCAAAGTTCATCTCATAACACTCTTCCAATTCAATTTTGATAGTTATTTACATCAAAATTCGACGATAAAACCAAAATGCGACAGGTTAAAGTTCAAATTCACTGTCTGCCACTACTTCGTTCACCGTTCATGTGTTGCCACTGCACTTTGGTTCGTGTAATACGTTGCTTTGGCACTGCTTACCTACTTTTCGGCGAGTTCATGTCAAAAGCCGAAACGAGTGTGGCAACTACACGAGAAGAAGTTGCAACTTGCTGAATCCAAAAGCAAAAACAAAATTAATGTTTCTCATATTTTAATAGGGTTTCGACATTTTTCTACTAAGCAGATGCGTCAATATGCATGCAGAGCTTCTTCCGCTAGCACTCCTTGGGCAATGGCGTTGTCACGCGGCAGCAAATGTTGCACATTAATTTAACTATATATTCGCATGCACTAGTGTTGCTGCGATCACTTCCAAACCACTAATGTTATTTACATCAACTCAACGTGTTTTTGTTCTTGTTGTTGCTGTGGTTTTGCTTTTGTAGTTGTTGCGGAATTTGCTGTTGCCAATGCGTCAATCTTGTCGGGCTGTGCAGGTGCAGCAGCTGTTAAAATGTGCATAACGGTGTTTTGCTAGTTATTTTTGTTTTACTGCTTTCTGTTTGTTGTTCTGCTTGCGTTTGTTGTTGCTGTTGCCTAACAACAGCGGCTGCCATTTAGCATAGTCTCGTTGCTGGATAGCTGCGGCCAGCACCTCACCAGTGCTTGTCGCTCTGCCACATCCAGTGACATTTGCTTGCAACACAAGTGTGCGGCTGTGCACTCACAATGGCAGTAATTTTTCTTAATGAATGCGCGAATATCCAAACGGTTTTAATGTGCCAGCTAGATGTATAAATGCCTACCCAATGTATACCGCATATCTGTTTGTATGGATATATGCGTGTGAGTATGTGTGTTTGTGTATTATAAAGAATTATTTTGCTCTAAGCTGCTGTTTTTTGCTGTTCATCTTATTTGTTGTTTTGTTGGCGATAAAGTTGCAAGTTCTTTGTATTTGCATGTATCTGTTTTTGTTTGCATAGATCAAAGAAAAAATTATTGCTCATTGACTTCTGATGTTGCCTGCCGCTTTTGCTGGAATGCGATTCAGTGATTTAAGTAGCACTTATGGTGATATATTTGATGCTTTTGCCGAGGGGAGACTAAGTTTTTATGCTCGTATATATGAAGTGGGTAAGATTTGTATGCTACAAAGAATAGTTTCCATAAATACATGTTTTTTATCGGGTTATATCCACTTACAAGTCAGAAAAATTTTTTAAAAATTTAGAATTCCCGTGATTCCGCTACCAATCTTCACAAAATGTACATTTCATAGTGCCTCAAAAAATCGAAATTATTATCAAAATCTTTTTCTATTATTACATAACAAATATATCGGAAAAGGTCTGTTAAATATTTAAAGTTCCTCGGCTTAGTCATTCCAGAGAAATTTTGGCTCAGATTAGTTTGATATATTTGAAGCGCAAAGCTCCGAAAACTTGATTAAAGACTTACAAATATTGTTCAAAATTCGAAAAAATACTATATTGGGTCGACGGCATTACTCACAGATATACACCTCAGAAGTGAGGTCAAATGTCTTTCTCCAACTATATAAGCTTATATGTAGTCGTTTGGAAAACTTCTTGAATCTCTGTTTTATATGAAACACTTCAAGTAAGGGTTTGGAGCAAGTAGTAAAAATATCAGTGGCTAAGTAGCATTAGGATTTGTAATAACCAGATCTGTTCCTTTGCAAAAATTATTCTGGGCCTTACTGCAGACACATTAATACCTCCAAAAAAATTAAAGCTGCTGAATCGACTGTAGAACTACACATGACATCCGATCTTTTATAGTGTTTAACTTACATCTAAATCGATTCTTTAACATTCGAGCTAGTCGGAGTCGTCAAATTTTTTTTGAAATCATTACTGAAGTGATTTTGGGAATATGATGGTTTTGTGTTTAGCATTCATTAGAGATCTTCTAAAAGAAATTGATAAACAAACATACTAGTTTCATAAATAAACCGACTGCAGCGACAACTTACGGAATACTTTTGGAACTAATTTTGTTCGGAAGTCAATATATACTATTTCGAGTGTAAAAATCGAACAATTTTTGATACACTTTTTACTTTTGGTACCTATATTTCAACACCACCTAAGCTGAAATATTGGATGTATGTATATATTTTAAATACAACTTTGTATATTTAGGTATATCATAAACTATAAAAATTGCATATAGTACATTTATAAGTTCGTATCTCAGAATTACCTATATTATTGACTTTTTTGCTTATCTCGTTCCATTAAAAATCATTTATAATATCAATACGAAAATGTTGAATATTTATAACTTCTGTTCCCGAAGTAAAATTTAAGCCTTTAATTCACAAGCTTAAAATAAAAACGAGTTTTTAATTAACGTAAAAAATTGTGGATTGGAAGAGAACAACAACACCAATAAAGTTGCTTATAATTGCAATTATCGCGCGCGTTTTCATCAAAATTAAATTAAATGGTAAACAAAACAATCACACCGCTATCGATTACACTCACACCGATGGCAAACCGCACAAAGCAAGAGGGAGAGAGAGAGAGAGAAAGTAAAGTGTTGGAAAATGTAATTCTCTATTTAAATCAATTGGCAAAGTCAGACGAGCGGAAAAAATTTGTGTCAACGCCAGCGGCTGTTATGCGAGCTGGTCAAACGAACAAACAATGAAACTCACATAAAGCATATTTATATACATAGATTCATACATGTTAATTCTTATTACATACATATATATCGCATGGTTTCAGTGAGTATGTATATACATGTATAATTATGTGAAATCGAAACTTTAAATATGTATGTTGCACGAAGTGTGTTGCTATATATAGCTTACAAGTATAATAAATGTGAAAGTGTGAAAAAATGGCAAAATCAGCAGAGCATAGCAATTTTACACACTTTCAGAAATTTGCATGATTATAAGTGTTGCAGCGAGTAATTATTTTGCAATTCTGTAGAACTGTATGCTACTCACCATTTGCGGTTTATACAAATATTTTGTATTCTTTTGACAAGTTTTGAGTTTTCAGTTTTAAGTTTTAAGTCTAAAATCTTAATTTTAATGTGCTTTCAGTTTTAATTTCAATTCAAGTTTT
>NW_024394455.1:0-2622 GCF_016617805.1 Bactrocera tryoni
AGTTGACATAAAACCATAACGACAGTGCATTTGGAAGAATTTGACAATCTTATATTCCTGTATAAAGTCGATTTTCTTGTATATACACATTTAGCAGTCGATATTGAGTTGCTTCAAATCATTAACATCAAATGTGTAAGTTAGTTAACCTTTTTCATTTTACTGAATTTGACATAAAGCCATGACGGCAGTGCATTTGGAAGAATTCGACAATCTTATATTCAGGTATAAAGTCGATTTTCTTGTATATATGTACATATTTAGCAATAGATATTGAATTTCTTCAAACCATTAACATCAAATATTTAAGGTAACTAACCTTCTTCATCTTACTAAAGTTGACGTAAAGCCATAATGGCAGTGCATTTGGAAGAATTCGATAAATTTATATTCAGGTGTAAAGTAGATTTTCTTGTATATACACATTTAGCAGTCGATATTGAGTTGCTTCAAATCATTAACATCAAATATATAAGTTAATTAGCCTTCTTCATCCTGCTGCAGTTGACATAGAGCCATAACGGCTGTGCATTTGGAAGAATTCGACAATCTTACATTCAGGTATAAAGTCGATTTTCTTGTATATACACATTTAGCAGTCGATACTGAGTTGCTTCAAATCATTAACATCAAATGTGTAAGTTAGTTAACCTTTTTCATTTTACTGAAGTTGACATAAAGCCATGACGGCATTGCATTTGGAAGAATTCGACAATCTTATATTCAGGTATAAAGTAGATTTTCTTGTATATACACATTTAGCAGTCGATATTGAGTTGCTTCAAATCAATAAAATCAAATATTTAAGTTAATTAACCTTTTCATTTTACTGAAGTTGACATTAAGCCATGACGGCAGTGCATTTGGAAGAATTCGACAATCTTATATTCAGGTATAAAGTCGATTTTCTTGTCAATATGTACATATTTAGCAATAGATATTGAATTTCTTCAAATCATTAACATGAAATATTTAAGGTAACTAACCTTCTTCATCTTACTAAAGTTGACGTAAAGCCATAATGGCAGTGCATTTGGAAGAATTCGATAAATTTATATTCAGGTGTAAAGTAGATTTTCTTGTATATACACATTTAGCAGTCGATAATGAGTTGCTTCAAATCATTAACATCAAATATTTAAGTTAATTAACCTTCTTCATCCTGCTGCAGTTGACATAAAGCCATAACGGCAGTGCATTTGGAAGAATTTGACAATTTTATATTCAGGTATAAAGTCGATTTTCTTGTATATATGTACATATTTAGCAATAGATATTGAATTTCTTCAAATCATTAACATCAAATATTTAAGGTAACTAACCTTCTTCATCTTACTAAAGTTGACGTAAAGCCATAATGGCAGTGCATTTGGAAGAATTCGATAAATTTATATTCAGGTGTAAAGTAGATTTTCTTGTATATACACATTTAGCAGTCGATATTGAGTTGCTTCAAATCATTAACATCAAATATTTAAGTTAATTAACCTTCTTCATCCTGCTGCAGTTGACATAAAGCCATAACGGCTGTGCATTTGGAAGAATTCGACAATCTTATATTCAGGTATAAAGTCGATTTTCTTGTATATATGTACATATTTAGCAATAGATATTGAATTTCTTCAAATCATTAACATCAAATATTTAAGGTAATTAGCCTTCTTCATCTTAATGAAGTTGACATAACCCCATAACGGCAGTGCATTCGGAAGAATTAGACAATCAGGTATAAAACAGATTTTCTTGTATATACATATTTAGCAATAGATATTGAATTTCTTCGAATCATTAACATCAAATATTTAAGGTAACTAACCTTCTTCATCTTACTAAAGTTGACGTAAAGCCATAATGGCAGTGCATTTGGAAGAATTCGATAAATTTATATTCAGGTGTTAAGTAGATTTTCTTGTATATACACATTTAGCAGTTGATATTGAGTTGCTTCAAATCATTAACATCAAATATTTAAGTTAATTAACCTTTTTCGTTTTACTGAAGTTGACATAAAGCCATGACGGCAGCGCATTTGGAAGAATTCGACAATCTTATATTCAGGTATAAAGTCGATTTTCTTGTATATATGTACATATTTAGCAATAGATATTGAATTTCTTCAAACCATTAACATCAAATATTTAAGGTAACTAACCTTCTTCATCTTACTAAAGTTGACGTAAAGCCATAATGGCAGTGCATTTGGAAGAATTCGATAAATTTATATTCAGGTGTAAAGTAGATTTTCTTGTATATACACATTTAGCAGTCGATATTGAGGTGCTTCAAATAATTAACATCAAATATTTAAGTTAATTAGCCTTCTTCATCCTGCTGCAGTTGACATAAAGCCATAACGGCTGTGCATTTTTAAGAATTCGACAATCTTATATTCAGGTATAAAGTCGATTTTCTTGTATATACACATTAAGCAGTCGATATTAAGTTGCTTCAAATCATTAACATCAAATATTTAAGTTAATTAGCCTTCTTCATCTTGCTGAAGTTGACATAAAGCCATAAAGGCTGTGCAATTGGAAGAATTCGACAATCAGGTATAAAGAAGATTTTCTCTTATATACATATTTAGCAATAGATATTGAATTTCTTCAAATCATTAAGATC
>NW_024394456.1:0-3102 GCF_016617805.1 Bactrocera tryoni
CACCTTAACTTAAGATTGCGAATTTGCTCCAAAGACACTGTCGTTATTGCAATAGGACAACTCTATGACAACTCCAATAATATCAAAACGGCTAGTTAGCATAAATATGTAAAGTTCATATTTTTACGCAACTTGATATCGATTGCTTAATGTGTATGTATCAAAAAATCAATTCTACACCTTAATTTGGGATTGTTAAATTGTTCTAAATACATTGTCGCTATTGCTATAGGACAACTCTATGACAACTCCAATAACATCAAAACGGCTAATTTGCATAAATATGTAAAGTTCATATTTTTACGCAACTTGATATCGATTGCTTAATGTGTATGTGCTAAAAAATCGGTTCTACACCTTAATATAAGATTATGAAATTGCTCCAAATACACTGTCGTTATGGCTATACGACAACTCTACGAAAGCTCCAATAACATCAAAACGGCTAGTTAGCATAAATATGTAAAGTTCATATTTTTACGTAACTTAATATCGATTGCTTAATGTGCATGCTCTAAAAATCAATTCTACACCTTAATTTAGGGTTGTTAAATTGGTCCAAATACATTGTCGCTATTGCTATAGGACAACTCTATGACAACTCCAATAACATCAAAACGGCTAGTTAGCATAAATATGTAAATTTCATATTTTTACGCAACCTGATATCGATTGCTTAATGTGTATGTACTAAATAATCGGTTCTACACCTTAATGTAAGATTGTAAAATTGCTCCAAGTACATTGTCGCTATTGCTATAGGACAACTCTATGACAACTCCAATTATATCAAAACGGCTAGTTAGCATAAATATGTAAAGTTCATATTTTTACGCAACTTGATATCGATTGCTTAATGCGTATGTACTAAAAAATTGATTATACACTTTAAGATAAGATTGTCAAGTTTTTCCAAATGCACTGTCGTTATGGCTATACGACAACTCTATGACAACTCCAACAACATCAAAACGGCTGATTAAAAGAAATATGTAAAGTTCATATTTTTACGCTTGATTGCTTAATGTGTATGTATCAAAAAATCAACTCTATACCTTATTTTGAGTTTGCATAGTTGTTCCAAATACACAGTCGCTATTGCTATAGAACAACTCTATGACAATTCCAATAACATCAAAACGGCTAATTTGCATAAATATGTAAAGTTCATATTTTTACGCATCTTGATATCGATTGCATAATATGTATGTACCAAAAAATCAATTTTACATCTTAATTTAAGATTGTAAAATTGTTCCAAATACACTGTCGCTATTGCTATAGGGCAACTCTATGACAACTCCAATAACATCAAAACGGGTAATTAGCAAAAATATGTGAAGTTCATATTTTTACGCATCTTGATATCAATTGCTTAATGTGTATGTACTAAAAGATCGATTCTACACCTTAATATAAGATTGTGAAATTGCTCCAAATACACTCTCGCTATGGCTATACGACATTTCTATGACAACTTCAATAACATCAAAACGGCCAATTAACAGAAATATGTAAAGTTCATATTTTTGCGCTTCTTGATATCGATTGCTTAATGTGTACTTACTAAAAAATCGATTCTACACCTTAAATTAGGATTGTTAAATTGTTAAAAATACACTGTCGCTATTGCTATAGGACAACTCTATGACAACTCCAATAACATCAAAACGGGTAGTTTACAGAAATATGTAAAGTTCATATTTTTACGTTACCTGATATTGATTGCATATTGGGTATGTACCAAAAAATCAATTCTACACCTTAACCTAAGTTTGCAAATATGTTCCAAATACATTGTCGCTATGGCTATAGGACAACTCTATGACAACTCCAATAATATCAAAACGGCTAGTTAGCATAAATATGTAAAGTTCATATTTTTACTCAACTTGATATCGATTGCTTAATGTATATGTACTAAAAAATCGATTCTACACCTTAATTTGGGATTTTTAAATTCTTCCAAATACACTGTCGCTATTGCTATAGGACAACTCTATGACAACTCCAATAACATCAAAACGGCTAGTTAGCATAAATTTGTAAATTTCATATCTTTAGGTAACTTGATATCGATTGCTTAATGTATATGTACTACAAAATCAATTAAACACCTTAATTAAGGATTGCAAAATTGTTCCAAATACATTGTCGCTATTGCTATAAGACAACTCTATGACATCTTCAATAACATCAAAACGGTTAGTTAGCATAATTAAGCAAAGTTGATATTTTTACGCAACCTGATATCGATTGCATAATGTGAATGTACCAAAAACTCAACTCTACTCCTTAATTTAGGATTGTGAAATTGTTCCATATACACTGTCGCTATTGCTGTAGGACAACTCTATGACAACTCCGATAACATCAAAACGGCTAGTTAGCATAAATATGTAAAGTTCATATTTTTACGCAACCTGATATCGATTGCTTAATGTGTATGTACTAAAAAATCAGTTCTACACCTTAATTTAGGATTGTTAAATTGTTCCAATTACACTGTTATTATGGCTATACGACAACTCTATGACAACTCCAATAACATCAAAACGGCTAATTAACAGAAATATGTAAAGTTCATATTTTTACGCAACTTGATAAAGATTGCATAATGTGAATGTGCCAAAAAATCAATTCTACACCTTAATTCAGGATTGTTAAATTGTTCAAATACACTGTCGCTATTGCTATAGGACAACTCTATGACAACTCCAATAACATCAAAACGGCTAGTTAGGATAAATATGTAAAGTTCATATCTTTAGGTAACTTGATATCGATTGCTTACTGTGTATGTACCGAAAAATTCAAATCTACACCTTAATTTAAGATTGTGATATTGCTCCAAATTAACTGTCGCTATATCTATACGACATTTCTATGACAATTCCAATAACATCAAAACGGCTAGTTAGCATAAATATGTAAAGTTCACAATTTTACGCAACTTGATATCGATTGCTTAACGTGTATGTATCAAAATCTCGATTCTACACCTTAATATAATCTTGTAAAGTTGTTCCATATACACTGTCGCTATTGCTATAGGACAACTCTATGACAACTCCAATAACATCAAAACGGCTAGTTAGCATA
>NW_024394457.1:0-6333 GCF_016617805.1 Bactrocera tryoni
CGCTATTGCTATAGGACAACTCTATGACAACTCCAATAACACCAAAACGGCTAGTTAGCATAAATATGTAAAGTTCATATCTTTAGGTAACTTGATATCGATTGCTTAATGTATATGTACTAAAAAATTGATTATACACTTTAACATAAGATTGTCAAGTTTTTCCAAATTCACTGTCGTTATGACTATACGACAACTCTATGAAAACTCCAACAACATCAAAACGGCTAATTAACAGAAATATGTAAAGTTCATATTTTTACGCAACTTGATATCGATTGCTTAATGTATATGTACTAAAAGATCGATTCTACACCTTAATATAAGATTCTGAAATTGCTCCAAATACACTGTCGCTATGGCTATACGACATTTCTATGACAACTTCAATAACATCAAAAAGGCCAATTAACAGAAATATGTAAAGTTCATATTTTTGCGCTTCTTGATATCGATTGCTTAATGTGTATGTACTAAAAAATCGATTCTACACCTTAAATTAGGATTGCTAAATTGTTCCAAATACACTGTCGCTATTGCTATAGGACAACTCTATGACAATTCCAATAACATCAAAACGGCTAGTTAGCATAAGGGTGTAAAGTTCATATTTTTACGCAACTTGATATCGATTGCATAATGTGTATGTACTAAAAAATTGATTATACACTTTAACATAAGATTGTCAAGTTTTTCCAAATTCACTGTCGTTATGGCTATACGACAACTCTATGACAACTCCAATAACATCAAAACGGCTAGTTAGCATAAATAACTATAGTTGATATTTTTACGCAACTTGATATCCATTGCTTAATGTATATGTACTAAAAAATCGATTCTACACCTTAATTTGGGATTGTTAAATTGTTCCAAATACACTGTCGCTATTGCTATAGGACAACTCTATGACAACTCCAATAACATCAAAACGGCTAGTTAGCATAAGTGTGTAAAGTTCATATTTTTACGCAACTTGATATCGATTGCTTAATGTGTATGTATCAAAAAATCGATTCTACACCTAATATAAGATTGTGAAATTGCTCCAAATACACTGTCGTTATGGCTATACGACAGCTCTATGAAAACTCCAACAACATCAAAACGGCTAATTAACAGAAATATGTAAAGTTCATATTTTTACGCAACTTGATATCGATTGCTTAATGTATATGTACTAAAAAATCGATTCTACACCTTAATATAAGATTGTGAAATTGCTCCAAATACACTGTCGCTATGGCTATACGACATTTCTATGACAACTTCAATAACATCAAAACGGCCAATTAAGAGAAATATGTAAAGTTCATATTTTTGCGCTTCTTGATATCGATTGCTTAATGTGTATGTACTAAAAAATCGATTCTACACCTTAAATTAGGATTGTTAAATTGTTCCAAATACACTGTCGCTATTGCTATAGGACAACTCTATGACAACTCCAATAACATCAAAACGGGTAGTTTACAGAAATATGTAAACTTCATATTTTTACGCTACCTGATATCGATTGCATATTGTGTATGTACCAAAAAATCAATTATACACCTTAACCTAAGTTTGCAAATATGTTCCAAATACATTGTCGCTATGGCTATAGGACAACTCTATGACAACTCCAATAATATCAAAACGGCTAGTTAGCATAAATATGTAAAGTTCATATTTTTGCGCAACTTGATATCGATTGCTTAATGTATATGTACTAAAAAATCGATTCTACACTTTTATTTGGGATTGTTAAATTGTTTCAAATACACTGTCGCTATTGCTATAGGACAACTCTATGACAACTCCAATAACACCAAAACGGCTAGTTAGCATAAATATGTAAAGTTCATATCTTTAGGTAACTTGATATCGATTGCTTAATGTATATGTACTACAAAATCGATTAAACACCTTAATTAAGGATTGCTAAATTGTTCCAAATACATTGTCGCTATTGCTATAGGACAACTCTATGACAACTCCAATAACTTCAAAACGGCTAGTTAGCATAAATAAGCAAAGTTGATATTTTTACGCAACCTGATATCGATTGCATAATGTGCATATACCAAAAAATCAACTCTACACCTTAATTTAGGATTGTGAAATTGTTCCATATACACTGTCGCTATTGCTGTAGGACAACTCTATGACAACTCCAATAACATCAAAACGGCTAGTTAGCATAAATATGTAAAGTTCATATTTTTACGCAACCTGATATCGATTGATTAATGTGTATGTACTAAATAATCGGTTCTACACCTTAATGTAAGATTGTGAAATTGCTCCAAATACATTGTCGCTATTGCTATAGGGCAACTCTATGACAACTCCAATAATATCAAAACGGCTAGTTAGCATAAATATGTAAAGTTGATATTTTTACGCAACTTGATATCGATTGCTTAATGTATATGTACTAAAAATCGATTCTACACCTTAATTTGGGATTGTTAAATTGGTCCAAATACACTGTCGCGATTGCAATAGGACAACTCTATGACAACTCCAATAACATCAAAACGGCTGATTAAAAGAAATATGTAAAGTTCATATTTTTACGCTTGATTGCTTAATGTGTATGTAGCAAAAAATCAACTCTATACCTTAATTTGAGTTTGCAAAGTTGTTCCAAATACACAGTCGCTATTACTATGGAACAATTCTATGACAATTCCAATAACATCAAAACGGCTAATTTGCATAAATATGTAAAGTTCATATTTCTACGCATCTTGATATTGATTGCATATTATGTATGTACCAAAAAATCAATTTTACACCTTAATTTAAGATTGTAAAATTGTTCCAAATACACTGTCGCTATTGCTATAGGGCAACTCTATGACAACTCCAATAACATCAAAACGGGTAATTAGCAAAAATATGTGAAGTTCATATATTTACGCATCTTGATATCAATTGCTTAATGTGTATGTACTAAAAGATCGATTCTACACCTTAATTTGGGCTTGTTAAATAGTTCCAAATACACTGTCGCTATTGCTATAGGACAACTCTATGACAACTCCAATAACATCAAAACGGCTAGTTAGCATAAATATGTAAAGTTCATATTTTTACGCAACTCGATATCGATTGCTTAATGTGTATGTATCACAAAATCAATTCTACACCTTAATTTGAGATTGAAAAGTTGTTCCAAATACACTGTCGCTATTGCTATAGAACAACTCTATGACAACTCCAATAACATCAAAACGGCGAGTTAGCATAAATATGTAAAGTTCATATTTTTACGCAACTTGATATCAATTGCTTAATGTATGTGTACTAAAAAATCGATTCCACACCTTAATTTAAGATTGCAAAGTGTTTCCAAATACACTGTCGCTATTGCTATAGGGCAACTCTATGACAACTCCAATAACTTCAAAAAGGGTAATTAGCAAAAATATGTGAAGTTCATATTTTTACGCTACCTGATATCGATTGCATATTGTGTATGTATCAAAAAATCGATTCTACACCTTAATATAAAATTGTGATATTGCTCCAAGTACACTGTCGCTATGGCTATACGAAAACTCTATGACAATTCCAATAATATCAAAACGGGTAATTAGCAAAAATATGTAAAGTTCATATTTTTACGCAACTTGATAACGATTGCTTAATGTGTATGTATCAAAAAATCGATTCTACACCGTAACTTAAGATTGTGAAACTGTTCCTTATACACTGTCGCTATTGCTGTAGGACAACTCTATGAAAGCTCCAATAACATCAAAACGGCTAGTTAGCATAAATATGTAAAGTTCATATTTTTACGCAACTTGATATCGATTGCTTATTGTGTATGTACTAAAAATCGGTTCTACACCTTAATATAAGCTTGTGAAGTTGTTCCATATACACTGTCGCTATTGCTGTAGGACAACTCTATGACAACTCCAATAACATCAAAACGGCTAGTTAGAATAAATATGTAAAGTTCATATTTTTACGCAACTTGATATCGATTGCTTAATGTGTATGTACCAAAAAATCGATTCTACACTTATTTATAAGATTATGATATTGCTAAAAATACACTGTCGCTATGGCTATACGAAAACTCTATGACAACTCCAATAACATCAAAACGGCTAATTTGCATAAATATGTAAAGTTCATATTTTTACGCTACTTGATATCGATTGCTTAATGTGTATGTACTAAAAAATTGATTATACACTTTAACATAAGATTGTGAAGTTTGTCCAAATGCACTGTCGTTATGGCTATACGACAACTCTATGAAAACTCCAACAACATCAAAACGGCTAATTAACAGAAAAATGTAAAGTTCACTTTTTACGCAACTTGATGTCGATTCCTTAAAGTATATGTACTAAAAAATCGATTCAACACCTTAATATAAGATTGTTAGATTGTTCCAAATACACTGTTGTTATGGCTATACGACAACTATATGACAACTCCAATAACTTCAAAAGGCTAATTAGCATAAATATGTAAAGTTCATATTTTTACGCAATCTGATATCGATTGCATAATGTGTATGTACTAAAAAATATATGTATTATACACTTCAATATAAGATTATGATATTGCTCCAAATACACTGTCGCTATGGCTATACGAAAACTCTGTGACAACTCCAATAACATCAAAACGGCTAATTTGCATAAATATGTAAAGTTCATATTTTTACGCATCTTGATATCGATTGCATAATATGTATGTACCAAAAAATCAATTTTACATCTTAATTTAAGATTGTAAAATTGTTCCAAATACACCGTCGCTATTGCTATAGGGCAACTCTATGACAACTCCAATAACATCAAAACGATAAATTAGCAAAAATATGTGAAGTTCATATTTTTACGCTACCTGATATCGATTGCATATTGTGTATGTATCAAAAAATCGATTCTACACCTTAATATAAGATTGTGAAATTGCTTCAAATACTCTATCGCTATGGCTATACGACTACTCTATGACAACTCCAATAACATCAAAACGGCGAGTTAGCATAAATATGTAAAGTTCATATTTTTACGGAACTTGATATCGATTACTTTGTGTGTATGTACTAAAAAATCGATTCTACACCTTAATATAAGATTATGATATTGCTTCAAATACACTGTCGCTATGGCTATACGAAAACTCTATGACAACTCCAATAACATCAAAACGGGTAATTAGAAAAAATATGTAAAGTTCATATTTTTACGCTACCTGATATCGATTGGATATTGTGTATGTACCAAAAAATCAATTCTACATCTTAATATAGGATTGCAAATATGTTCCAAATACATTGTCGCTATGGCTATAGGACAACTCTATGACAACTCCAATAACATCAAAACGGCCAATTAACAGAAATATGTAAAGTTCATATTTTTAAGCTACCTGATATCGATTGCATATTGTGTATGTACCAAAAAATCAATTCTACACCTTAACCTAAGTTTGCAAATATGTTTCAAATACATTGTCGCTATGGCTATAAGACAACTCTATAACAACTCCAATACCATCAAAACGGCTAGTTAGCATAAATATGTAAAGTTCATATTTTTACGCAACTTGATATCGATTGCTTAATGTGTATGTACCAAAAAATCGATTCTACACTTATTTATAAGATTATGATATTGCTAAAAATACACTGTCGCTATGGCTATACGAAAACTCTATGACAACTCCAATAACATCAAGACGGCTAATTTGCAGAAATATGTAAAGTTCATATTTTTACGCATCTTGATATCGATTGCATAATATGTATGTACCAAAAAATCAATTTTACATCTTAATTTAAGATTGTAAAATTGTTCCAAATACACTGTCGTTGTTGCTATAGGGCAACTCTATAACAACTCCAATAACTTCAAAAAGGGTAATTAGCATAAATATGTAAAGTTCATATTTTACGCTACCTGATATCGATTCCTTAATGCGTATGTTCTAAAAAATCGATTCTACACCTTAATATAAGATTGTGAAATTGTTCCAAATACAATGTCGCTATTGCTATAGAACAACTCTATGACAACTCCAATAACATCAAAACGGCTAGTTAGCATAAATATGTAAAGTTCATATTTTTACGCAACTTGATAACGATTGCTTAATGTATATGTATCAAAAAATCGATTCTACACCGTAACTTAAGATTGTGAAACTGTTCCATATACACTGTCGCTATTGCTGTAGGACAACTCTATGAAAGCTCCAATAACATCAAAACGGCTAGTTAGCATAAATATGTAAAGTTCATATTTTTACGCAACCTGATATCGATTGCTTAATGTGTATGTACTAAAAAATCGGTTCAACACCTTAATGTAA
>NW_024394458.1:0-5066 GCF_016617805.1 Bactrocera tryoni
TACCTGATATCGATTGCCTATTGTGTATGTATCAAAAAATCGATTCTACACCTTAATATAAGATTGTGAAATTGTTCCAAATACACTGTCGCTATGGCTATACCACAACTCTATGACAACTCCAATAACATCAAAACGGCTAATTTGCATAAATATGTAAAGTTCATATTTTTACGCATCTCGATATCGATTGCATAATATGTATGTACCAAAAAATCAATTTTACATCTTAATTTAAGATTGTAAAATTGTTCCAAATACACTGTCGCTATTGATATAGAACAACTCTATGACAACTCCAATAACATAAACGGCTAATTTGCATAAATATGTAAAGTCCATATTTTAACGCATCTTGATATCGATTGCATAATATGTATGTACCAAAAAATCAATTTTACATCTTAATTTAAGATTGTAAAATTGTTCCAAATACACTGTCGCTATTGCTATAGGCAACTCTATGACACCTCGAATAACAGCAAAACGGCTAATTAGCATAAATATGTAAAGTTCATATTTTTACGCAACTTGATATCGATTGCTTAGTGTGTATGTATCAAAAAATCGATTCTACACCTTAACTTAAGATTATGAAATTGCTCCAAAGACACTGTCGTTATGGCTATACGACAACTCTATAAAAACTCCAATAACACCAAAACGGCTAATTAACAGAAATATGTAAAGTTCATATTTTTACGCATCTTGATATCGATTGCTTAATGTGTATGTATGTACTTAAAAATCAAATCTACACATTACTTTAGGATTGCTAGATTGTTCCAAATACATTGTCGCTATTGCTATAGGACAACTGTATGACAACTCCAATAACACCAAAACGGCTAGTTAGCATAAATATGTAAAGTTCATATTTTTACGCAACTTGATATCGATTGCTTAATGTGTATGTATCGAAAAATCGATTCTACACCTTAACTTAAGATTGTAAAATTGTTCCAAATACACTGCCGCTATTGCTATAGGGCAATTCTATGACAACTCCAATAACATCAAAATGATTAATTAGCAAAAATATGTGAAGTTCATATTTTTTCGCTACCTGATATCGATTGCATATTGTGTATGTATCAAAAAATCAATTCTACACCTTAATATAAGATTGTGAGATTGCTCCAAATACACTGTCGCTATGGCTATACAACAACTCTATGACGACTCCAATAACATCAAAACGGCAAGTTAGCATAAATATGTAAAGTTCATATTTTACGCATCTTGATATCGATTGCTTAATGTGTATGTATGTACTAAAAATCAATTATACACTTTAATTTAGGATTGTTAAGTTGTTCCAAATACATTGTCGCTATTGCTATAGGACAACTCTATGACAACTCCAATAACATCAAAACGGCTAATTTGCATAAATATGTAAAGTTCAGATTTTTACTCATCTTGATATCGATTGCATAATATGTATGTACCAAAAAATCAGTTTTACAACTTAATTTTAGATTTCAAACTTGTACCAAATACACTGTGGCTATTGCTACAGGACAACTCTATGACAACTCCAATAACAAAAAAACGGCTAATTGACAGAAATAAGTTCATATTTTTACGCAACTTGATATCGATTGCTTAATGTGTATGTATCAAAAAATCGATTCTACACCTTAATTTAAGATTGAAGAGTTGTTCCAAATACACTGTCGCTATTGCTATGGGGCAACTCTATGACAACTCTAATAACATCAAAACGATTAATTAGCAAAAATATGTGAAGTTCATATTTTTACGCTACCTGATATCGATTGCATATTGTGTATGTATCAAAAAATCGATTCTACACCTTATTATAAGATTGTGAAGTTGATTCAAATACACTGTCGCTATGGCTATACGACAACTCTATGACAACTCCAATAACATCAAAACGGCTAATTTGCATAAATATGTAAAGTTCATATTTTTACGCATCTTGATATCGATTGCATAATATGTATATAACAGAAAATCAATTTTACATCTTAATTTAAGATTGTAAAATTGTTCCAAATACACTGTCGCTATTGCCATAGGGCAACTCTATGACAACTACCATAACTTCCAAAAGGGTAATTAGCATAAATATGTAAAGTTCATATTTTTACGCATCTTGATATCGATTGCATAATATGTATGTACCCAAAAATCAATCTTACATCTTAATTTAAGATTGCAAAGTTGTTCCAAATACATTGTCGCTATTGCTGTAGAACAACTCTGTGACAACTTCAATAAAATCAAAACGGCTAATTTGCATAAATATGTAAAGTTCATATTTTTAAACATCTTGATATCGATTGCATAATATGTATGTACCAAAAAATCAATTTTACATCTTAATTTAAGATTGTAAAATTGTTCCAAATACACTGTCACTATTGCTATAGGGCAACTCTATGACAACTCCAATAAAATCAAAACGGCTAATTTGCATAAATATGTAAAGTTCATATTTTTACGCATCTTGATATCGATTGCATAGTATGTATGTACAAAAATCAATTTTACGTCTTAATTTAAGATTGTAAAGTTGTTCCAAATACACTGTCGCTATTGCTATAGAACAACTCTATGACAACTCCAATAACATCAAAACGGCTAGTTTGCATAAATATGTAAGTTCATATTTTTACGCATCTTGATATCGATTGCATAATATGTGTGTACATCTTAATTTAAGATTGTAAAATTGTTCCAAATAAACTGTCGCTATTGCTATAGAACAACTCTATGACAACTCCAATAACATCAAAACGGCTAATTTGCATAAATATGTAAAGTTCATATTTTTACGCATCTTGATATCGATTGCATAATATGTATGTAACAAAAAATCAATTTTGCATCTTAATTTAAGATTGTAAAATTGTTCCAAATACACTGTCGCTATTGCTATAGGGCAACTCTATGACAACTCCAATAACAAAAAAACGGCTAATTTACAGAAATATGTAAATCTCATATTTTTACGAAACTTGATATCGATTGCTTAATGTATATGTACTAAAAATACGATTCTACACCTTAATATAAGATTGCAAAGTTGTTCCAAATACACTGTCGCTATTGCTATAGAACAACTCTGTGACAACTCCAATAGCATTAGAACGGCTAATTTGCATAAATATGTAAAGTTAATATTTTTACGCAACTTGATTTCGATTGCTTAATATGTATGTATCGAAAAATCGATCCTAGACCTTAATTAAGGATTGTTAAATTGCTCCAAAGACACTGTCGTAATGGCTATACGACAACTCTATGACAACTCCAATAACATCAAAACGGCTAATTAACAGAAATATGTAAAGTTCATATTTTTACGCTAATTGATATCGATTGCTTAATGTGTATGTATCAAAAAATCAATTTTACACCTTAATTTATTATTGTTAAATTGTTCCAAATACATTGTCGCTATTGTTATCGGACAACTCTATGACAACTCCAATAACATCAAAACGGCTAATTTGCATAAATATGTAAAGTTCAGATCTTCACGCATCTTGATATCGATTGCATATTGTGTATGTATCAAAAAATCGATTCTACACCTTAATATAAGATTGTGAAAATGCTCCAAATACACTGTCGCTATTGCTATAGAACAACTATATGACAACTACAATAACGTCAAAACGGCTAATTTGCTTAAATATGTAAAGATCATATTTTTATGCATCTTGATATCGATTGCATAATATGTATGTAACAAAAAATCAATTTTGCATCTTAATTTAAGATTATAAAATTGTTCCAAATACACTGTCGCTATTGCTATAGGGCAACTCTATGACAACTCCAATAACATCAAAACGGGTAATTAGCAAAATTATGTAAAGTTCATATTTTTACGAACTTGATATCGATTGCTTAATGTGTATGTATCAAAAAATCGATTCTACACCTAATATAAGATTGTGAAATTGCTCCAAATACACTGTCCTTTTTGCTATAGGGCAACTCTGTAACCAACTCAATAACATCAAAACGTTAATTAGCAAAAATATGTGAAGTTCATATTTTTACGCATCTTGATATCGATCTGCATAATATGTATGTAACAAAAAATCAATTTTGCATCTTAATTTAAGATTGTAAAATTATTCCTAATACGCTGTCGCTATTGCTATAGGGCAACTCTATGACAACTCCAATAACAAAAAAACGGCTAATTGACAGAAATATGTAAAGCTCATATTTTTACGAAACTTGATATCGATTGCTTAATGTATATGTACTAAAAATACGATTCTACACCTTTATATAAGATTGCAAAGTTGTTCCAAATACACTGTCGCTATTGCTATAGAACAACTCTGTGACAACTCCGATAGCATCAGAACGGCTAATTTGCATAAATATGTAAAGTTCATATTTTTACGCAACTTGATTTCGATTGCTTAATATGTATGTATCGAAAAATCGATCCTGGACCTTAATTTAGGATTGTTAAATTGCTCCAAAGACACTGTCGTTATGGCTATACGACAACTCTATTAAAGCTTCAATAACATCAAAACGGCTAATTAACAGAAATATGTAAAGTTCGTATTTTTACGCAAATTGATATCGATTGCCTAATGTGTTGTATCAAAAAATCGATTCCACACCTTAACTTAAGATTGTTAATATGTTCCAAATACATTGTCGCTATTGTTATCGCACAACTCTATGACAACTCCAATAACATCAAAACGGCTAATTTGCATAAATATGTAAAGTTCAGATTTTTACGCATCTTGATATCGATTGCATAATATGTATGTAACAAAAAATCAATTTTGCATCTTAATTTAAGATTGTAAAATTGTTCCAAATACACTGTCGCTATTGCTATAGAACAGCTATATGACAACTACAATAACGTCAAAACGGCTAATTTGCTTAAATATGTAAAGATCATATTTTTATGCATCTTGATATCGATTGCATAATATGTATGTAACAAAAAATCAATTTTGCATCTTAATTTAAGATTATAAAATTGTTCCAAATACACTGTCGCTATTGCTATAGGGCAACTCTATGACAACTCCAATAACAAAAAA
>NW_024394459.1:0-3348 GCF_016617805.1 Bactrocera tryoni
TAACGTCACATATTCAAGTTAATTTACCTTCGTCATCTTACAGAAGCTGGCATAAAGCCAAAACGGCAGTGCATTTGGAAAAATTCCATAATTTTACATTTAGGACAAAAACCGACTTTCTTGCATGCACACATTTAGAAATCCATATCAAGTTACTTCAAATTATTAAATTCACATATTAAAGTTAATTAACTTTATTCATCTTACAAAAGTTGGCATAAAGCCAAAAGGGCAGTGCATTTGGAAGAATTCCAGAATCTTACACTTAAGAATAAAACCGATTTTCCTGCGTTTAAACATTTAGAAATCCATGTCAAGTTGCTTCAAATCATTAGCTTCACATATTAAATTTAATTAATTAACCCTCACCATCTTACTCAAGTTGACATAAGACCATAAAGGCAGTGCATTTGGAAAAAATTCCATAATTTTACATTTAGGTATAAAACCGACTTTCCTGCATGCACACATTTAGAAATCCATATCAAGTTTATTCAAATCATTAGCGTCACATATTCAAGTTAATTAACTTTCTTCATCTTACTAAAGTTGGCATAAAGCCATAACGACAGTGCATTTAGAAAAATTCCACAATTTTACATTTTTTTTTGCATTTAAACATTTAAAAATCCATATCAAGTCGCTTCAAATCAGTAGCTTAACACATTAAAGTTAATAAATTAACCCTCACCATCTTACTCAAAATGACATAAGACCATAGAGACAGTGCATTTGGAAAAATTCCATAATTTTATATTTCGGTATAAAACCGATTTTCTTGCATGTACACCTTTAGAAATCCATATCAAATTGCTTCAAATCGTCAACTTCATATATTAAAAATAACTTACCTTCTTTATCTTACCAAAGTTGACATAAAGCCATAACGACATTGCATTTGAAAAAATTCTACAATTTAACATTAAGGAATAAAACCGATTTTCCTGCATTTAAACATTAAGCAATCCATATCGAGTTGATTCAAATTATTAACTTTACATATTAAAGTTAATTAACCGTCGTCATCTTACAGAAGTTGGCATAAAGCTAAAACGGCAGTGCATTTGGAAAAATTCCACAATTTTACATTTAGGTATAAAACCGATTTTCCGGCATATACACATTTAGAAATCCACAAAGAATTGCTTTAAATCATTAGCTTCACATATTAATGTTAATTAATCCTCATCATCTTACTCAAGCGTGCATAAAGCCAAAACAGCACTGCATTCGGAAAATTCCGGAATTTTACGTTTAGGTATAAAACCGATTTTCTTGCATGTACAGATTTAAAAATACATATCAAGTTGCCTCAAATCATTAGCTTAACATATTAAAGTTAATATACCCTTATCATCTTACTCAAGTTGACATAAGACAATAACGGCAGTGCATTTGGAAAAAATTCCATAATTTTACATTTAGGTATAAGACCGACTTTCTTGCATGTACACATTTAGAAATCCATATCAAGTTGCTTCAAATCATTGACGTCACATATTCAAATTAATTAACCTCCGTCATCTTACAGAAGATGGCATGAAGCCAAAACGGTAGTGCATTTGAAAAAATTCCACAATTTTACATTTAGGTATAAAACCGATTTTCCAGTATATACACATTTAAAAGTCCACAACGAATTGCTTTAAATCATAAGCTTCACATACTTAAGTTAAATAACCTTCATCATCTTACTCAAGTTGTCATAAGACCATAACATCAGAGCATTTGTAAAAACATCCATAATTTAACATTTAGGTATTAAACCGACTTTCTTGCATGTACACATTTAGCAATCCACTTCGAGTTCATTCAAATCATTAACGTCACATATTAAAATTAATTAACCTTCTTCTTCTTACTAAAGTTGGTATAAAGCTATAATGGCAGTGTATTTGGAAAAAAATCCATAATTTTACATTTAGGTATAAACCGACTTTCTGGCATGTACACATATAGAAATCCATTTCAAGTTGCGTCAAATCATTAGCTTAACATATTAAAGTTAATTAACCTTCTTCATCTTACAGAAGTTGGCATAAAGCCAAAACGGCGGAGCATTTGAAAAAATTCCACAATTTTACATTTATGTATAAAACCGATTTTCCAGTATATACACATTTAGAAATCCACAACGAATTGCTTTAAATCATAAGCTTCACATACTTAAGTTAATTAACCTTCATCATCTTACTCAAGTTGTCATAAGACCATAACATCAGAGCATTTGTAAAAAAATTCAAAATTTAAAATTTTGGTACAAAACCGACTTTCTTGCATGTACACATTTAGCAATCCACATCGAGTTCATTCAAATCGTTAGCGTCACATATTAAAGTTAATTAACCTTCTTCATCTTACTAAAGTTGCCATAAATCTATAAGGGCAGTGTATTTGAAAAAAAAATCTATAATTTTACATTTAGGTATAAAACCGAATTTCTGGCATTCACACATTTAGAAATCCATATCAAGTTACTTCAAATCATTAGGTTCACATATTAAAGTTAATAAATTGACCCTCACCATCTTACTTACGTTGACATAAGACCATAGAGACAGTGCATTTGGAAAAAATTCCATAATTTTACATTTAGTTATAAAACCGATTTTCTGGCATGTAGACATTTAGAAATCCATATGAAGTTACTTCAAATCATTAGCTTAACACATTAAAGTTAATAAGTTAACCCTCACCATCTTACCCAAAATGACATAAAACCATAGAGACAGTGCATTTGGAAAAATTCCACAATTTTACATTTAGGTATAAAACCGATTTTCTGGCATGTAGACATTTAGAAATCCATATCAAGTTGCTTCAAATCATTAGCTTCACATATTAAAGTTAATTAACTTTCGTAATCTTACTAAAGTTGGCATACAGCCATAACGACATTGCATTTGGAAAAATTCCACAATTTTGCGTTTAAGTATAAAACCGATTTTCCTGCATTTAAACATTTAGAAATCCATATCAAATTTCTTCAAATCATTACATTCACATTTTAAAGTTAATTAACCTTCGTAATCTTACAGAAGTTCGCATAAAGCCAAAACGGCAGTGCATTTGGAAAAATTTCACAATTTTACATTTAAGTATAAAACCGATTTTCCTTCATTTAAACATTTAGAAATCCATATCGAGTTTATTCAAATCATTACTAATTAATTTACCTTCGTCATCTTACAGAAGTTGGCATAAAGCCAAAACGGCAGTGCATTTGGAAAAATTCCACAATTTTTCATTTAGGTATAAAACCGACTCTCTTGAATGTACACATTTAGAAATTAATATCAAGTTACTTCGAATCATTAGCTTTACATATTAAAGTTAATTAATTAACCC
>NW_024394460.1:0-10619 GCF_016617805.1 Bactrocera tryoni
GGAATTTTTCCAAACGCACTGCCGTTTTGGCTTTATGCCAACTTTATTAAGATGAAGAAGATTAATTAACTTTAATATGTGAATTTATTAATTTGAAGCAACTTGATATGGATTTCTAAATGTGTACATGCAAGAAAGTTGGTTTTATACCTAAATGAAAAATTATGGAATTTTTTCCAAATGCTCTGCCGTTATGGTCTTATGTCAAATTGAGTAAGATGGTGAGGGTTAATTAACTTTAATATGTGAAGCTAATTATTTGAAGCAACTAGATATGGATTTCTAAATGTGTACATGCAAGAAAGTCGGTCTTATAACTAAGTGTAAAAATGTGGAATTTTTCCAAATGCAATACCTTTATGGCTTTATGCCAACTTTAGTAAGATGAAGAAAGTTAATTAACTTTAATATGTAAAGCTTATGATTTGAAGCAATTTGTAATGGATTCCTAAATGTGTACATGCAAGAAAGTTGGTTTTATACCTAAATGTAAAATTCTAAAATTTTTTCAAATGCACTGCCGTTTTGGCTTTATGCAAACTTTAGTAAGATGAAGAAAGTTAATAACCTTTAATATGTGAATTCAAAAATTTGAAGCAAATTCATATTGATTTCTAAATGTGTACATGCAAGAAAATCGGTTTTATACCTAAAGGTAAAATTCTGGAATTTTCCAAATGCACTGCCGTTTTGGCTTTATGCCAACTTCAAGAATGATGAAGAAGAATAATTAACTTCATTGTGTGAATTTAATAATTTGAAGCAACTTGATATGGATTTCTAAATGTGTACATACAAGAAAGTCGGTTTTATACCTAAATGTAAAATTATGGAATTTTTTCCAAATGCACTGGCGTTATGGTCTTATGTCAACTTAAGTAAGATGGTGAGGGTTAATTCACTTAAAGATGTGAAGCTAATTATTTGAAGCAACTAGATATGGTTTTTTAAATGTGTACATGCCAGAATATCGGTTTTATACCTAAATGTAAAATTGTGGAATTTTTCCAAATGCACTACCGTTATGGCTTTATGCGAACTTTAGCAAGATGAAGAAAGTTAATTAACTTTAGTATGTGAAGCTAATGATTTGAAGCAATTTGATATGGATTTCTAAATGTGTACATGCCAGAAAATCGGTTTTATACCGAAATGTTAAATTGTAAAATTTTTTAAATGCACTGTCGTTTTGCTTTATGCCAAGTTCTGTAAAATGAAGAAAGTTAATTAACTTTAATATGTGAATTTAATAATTTGAAACAACTTGATATGGATTTCTAAAAGTGTACATGCCAGAATATCAGTTTTATACCTAAATTTAAAATTGTGGAATTTTTCCAAATGCACTGTCATTTTGGCTTTATGCAAAGTTCTGTAAGATGAAGAAAGTTAACTGACTTGATATGGATCTCTAAATGTGTACATGCAAGAAAGTCGGTTTTAAACCTAAATGTAAAAATGTGGAATTTTTCCAAATGCACTGCCGTTATGGCTTTATGCCAACTTCAGTAAGATGAAGAAGATTAATTAACTTTAATATGTGAATTTATTAATTTGAATTAACTTGATATGGATTTCTAAAAGTGTACATGCCAGAATATCGGTTTTATACCCAAATGTAAAATAGTGGAATTTTTCCAAAGGCACTGCCGTTTTGGCTTTATGCCAACTTCTGTAAGATGAAGAAAGTTAATTAACTTTAAAATGTGAATTTAATAATTTGAAACAACATTATATGGATTTCTAAATATGTACATGAAAGAAAGTCGATTTTATACCTAAATGTAAAATTGTGGTATTTTTCCAAATGCACTGCCGTTAAGGCTTTATGCCAACTTCAGTAAGATGAAGAAGATTAATTAACTTTAATATGTGAATTTATTAATTTGAAGCAAATTGATATGAATTTATAAATGTGTACATGCAGGAAAGTCGGTTTTACTCCTAAATGTAAAATTATGGAATTTTTTCCAAATGCGCTGTCAACTTGAGTAAGATGGTGAGGGTTAATTAACTTTAATATGTGAAGCTAATGATTTGAAGCATCTAGATATGGATTTCTAAATGTGTACATGCAAGAATATCGGTTTTATACCTAAATGTAAAATTGTGGAATTTTTCCAATTGCACTACCGTTATGGCTTTATGCCAACTTCAGTAAAATGGAGGAGGTTAATTTACTTTAATATGTGACGTTAATGACTTGAATCAACTCGATATGGATTGCTAAATTTTTAACCTTTATGTGCTCGGGATTGTAAACTTACGTTGGCGGTCGGAAGTCTACATTTGTAGCAAATATGTATTTGTATGGAAAACTATATCAACATATGTAAAAAACACTGGCACGAAGAGTTTTATACTTGAATGCATATTTATTATGTAATATATGATTTTTAGATACATAGTTAAGTTGAAAATGTTTAAATATCATTCATCGTACAACATTTACCCAAAGTATATGTTGTGGCATCTGTATCACATACAGGTTTTTACACCAACTGCAAATCTTGCGTGTGGTTTTACGCTTTCCAGCTTCACAATTTTGACAACGAACAGGGTGCATAGGTTGAAAGTCGTTAGAAATATCAGGCAAGTGGTTCGCAATAGTGCCGGAAACAGGAGAACTACCGAGTGCCATTTCAATAGCCAGGCGTTTTGGAGCATGGCCTAATACCCTTGGATTTTCAGAGCGCAGTTCAATTGCTGGCATGAAAAGCTGTTTTGCAAGGCATCGCAGGAACTTTGGTCGGTTGTCTGTTTGTTGGATATGGTCGTTGTTTTTGAATATATAATGAATCCGGCTAGAGCGCATATATCTAGCATGTTAAAAAACATTGCTAAAGGCCAACGCAAAGTTTTCCGTTTAGTGGAATATGCAGAAAGCATTTTGTCCATTGCATCGACGCCCCCTTTGGTAGCGTTGTAGTCAACGATATACTGCGGCTTGTTTTTCTTCTCAGGTACAATAGCATTTGTCAAGGGCGTACTGGAAAAGAGTATAACAGCTTTTCCCTTGTTTGGCACGTAAGATACTTGTTTGCGGTCTGCTTTCATTTCATTTGGCACAAATGTTTTGTTTTGACGAACAGTACCAAGAAGAGAGAGCCCTTTTGACAGCAAATGCCTAGCCAGATTCAATGAAGTAAAAAAGTTATAACAAATTATGGTTCTTCCGGTGTTTTGCCAAGGGTAAACCAGTCTTTGCACGACATTCTCTCCTACATTAGTTGCACGACTAGGATTCGGTTCCTTTCCTGTGTAAATCTCGCAGTTGAAAGGATAGAAATACTTTGCATCGCATGCGAACCAGACTTTTATGCCATACTTTGCAGGCTTTGATAGTATGTACTGCGTTAACCCAGTTCTTCCGCGATATGCAAATAGTTGTTCGTCAACTGTTATCTCTCCTGATGGTTGACAGTAGCGGCGAAGATTGTTGTTCATTAGAGCCCATAATGCAGAAATTGGAGCACCCTTATCGTTTGCTAGTCGAGCAGCTCTAGTACGCTCATTATCAAACCGAATGAACCGCAAAATTTCCTTGAACCGAGATTTCGGCATTACAGCACGGTAGTAACAAACTGCTTCAGTAGTCCACAATAAATCAATGTCTTCATCGTTAGACTTATTAACACCTACCAAAAATAAGAGCCCAATGAATGCTCTCAATTCAACAATTGTCACTTTATTCCATATTCTCTTCTTTCCGTTGAGGTTTTGTTAGTAGTATCAATGGTTTTGAAGCTCTTCGTACCCTTCTTTGAGGCACGTTCAGACATATTTATTGTTGTTTTTCCAAATATTTAAAATTATTATGCACCAAGAAATGCTTGAGAAGCAATGCAAAACTGATCACCACAATATGAAAATTGAATATAAATCACTGCAAAAACAATTAATGCTATTGCGAAATACGCTAAAAAGTCAGTAACGCAAGCACTTATTTATACAAAAATCTTATACAAAAATCGCATTCAAAAATTAGAGTTGAGTGGAAGAGTGATTTGAATTTTCATACATTTTATATGGTGTCTACATTTGTAGACTAACCGCCAGGAGATGGTCATTTTGAAAAGTAGGGTCTGGGGGGTGCTGTAAATTCTTTTTTTTTACGTGTTAGTGGCCAAATCTGCTTAGAACTGATTTTTAGGAAGCTACTAAAAATTTCAGACCATGCTGTTATGAAAATTTTTTTTTTATTTAACTTTTTCTGCAAAAATGCTACAAATGTAGACTACCGAGCACATAAAGGTTAAATGGAGGAAAATCGGTTTTATACCTAAATATAAAATTGTGGAATTTTTCCAAATGCACTGCCGTTATGGCTTTATGCCAACTTCAGTAAGATGAAGAAGATTAATTATTTTTAATATGTGAATTTAATAATTTGAAGCAACTTGACATGGATTTCTAAATGTGTACAAGCAAGAAAGTCGGTTTTATAACTAACTGTAAAATTGCGGAATTTTTCCACATGCAATACCGTTACGGCTTTATGCCAACTTTAGTAAGAGAAAGAAAGTTAATTAACTTTAATGTGTAAAGCTAATGATTTGAAGAAATTTGATACGGATTTCTAAATGTGTACATGCAAGAAAGTTGGTTTTATACCCAAATGAAAAATTATGGAATTTTTTCCAAGTGCTCTGCCGTTATTGTCTTATGTCAACTTGAGTAGGATGGTGAGGGTTAATTAACTTTAATATGTTAAGCTAATGATATGAGGCAACTTGATATGGATTTCTAAATGTGTACATGCAAGAAAGTCTTTTTTATAACTAAATGTAAAATTGTGGAATTTTTAAAAATGCAATACCGTTATGGATTTATGCCAACTTTAGTAAGATGAAGAAAATTAATTAGCTTTAATATGTGAGGCTAATGATTTGAAGCAATTTGATATGGATTTCTAAATGTGTACATGCCAGAAAATCGGTTTTATACCTAATCGTAAAATTGTGCAATTTTTCCAAATGCACTGCCGTTTTGGCTTTATGCGAACTTTAGCAAGATGAAGAAAGTTAATTAACTTTAATATGTGAAGCTAATGATTTGAAGCAATTTGATATGGATTTCTAAATGTGTACATGCCAGAAAATCGGTTTTATACCGAAATGGTAAATTGTGAAATTTTTTAAATGCACTGTCGTTTTGGCTTTATGCCAAGCTCTGTAAAATGAAGAAAGTTAATTAACTTTAATATGTGAATTTAATAATTTGAAACAACTTGATATGGATTTCTAAAAGTGTACATGCCAGAATATCGGTTTTATACCCAAATGTAAAATTGTGGTATTTTTCCAAATGCACTGCCGTTATGGTTTTATGTCAACTTGAGTAAGATGGTTAGGGTTAATTAACTTTATTATGTGAAGCAACTAGATATGGATTTCTAAATGTGTACATGCCAGAATTCGGTTTTAAACCTAATGTAAAATTGTGGAATTTTTCCAAATGCACTACCGTTATAGCTTTATGCCAAATGTAGTAAGATGAAGAAAATTAATTAGCTGTAAAATGTGAGGCTAATGATTTGAAGCAATTTGATATGGATTTCTAAATGTGTACATGCAAGAAAGTTGGTTTTATACCTAAATGAAAAACTACGGAATTTTTTCAAAATGCTCTGCCGTTATGGTCATATGTCAACTTGAGTAAGATGGTGAGGGTTAATTAACTTTAATATGTTAAGGTAATGATATGAGGCAACTTGATATGGATTTCTTAATGTGTACATGCAAGAAAGTCGGTTTTATACCTTAATGTAAAATTCTGGAATTTTCCAAATACTCTGCGGTTTTGGCTTTATGCCAACTTCAGTAAAATGAAAAAGGTTAATTAACTTTAATATGTGAAGCTAATGATTTGAAGCAATTTAAAATGGATTTCTAAATGTGTGCATGCAAGTAAGTCGGTTTTATACCTAAATGTAAAATTGTGGTATTTTTGCCGTTGAGGCTTTATGCCAACTTCAGTAAGATGAAGAAGATTAGATAGCTTTAAAATGTGAGGCTAATGATTTGAAGAAACTTGATATGGATTTCTAAAAGTGTACATGCAAGAAAGTTAGTTTTATACCTAAGTGAAAAATTGTGATATTTTTCCAAATGCTCTGCCGTTATGGTCTTATGTCAACTTGAGTAAGATGGTGAGGGTTAATTAAATTTAATATGTGAAGCTAATTATTTGAAGCAACTAGATATGGATTTCTAAATGTGTACATGCAAGAAAGTCGGTTTTATACCTAAATGTAAAATTATGGATTTTTTTCCAAATGCACTGCGGTTATGGTCTTATGTCAACTTAAGTAAGATGGTGAGGTTTAATTATTTTTAATATGTGACTTTAATAATTTGAAGCAACTTGATATGGATTTCTAAATGTGTACATGCAAGAAAGTCGGTTTTATACCTTAATGTAAAATTCTGGAATTTTCCAAATACTCTGCGGATTTGGCTTTATGCCAACTTCAGTAAGATGAAAAAGGTTAATTAACTTTAATATGTGAAGCTAATGATTTGAAGCAATTTGATATGGATTTCTAAATGTGTGCATGCAAGAAAGTCGGTTCTATACCTAAATGTAAAATTGTGGTATTTTTGCCGTTGAGGCTTTATGCCAACTTCAGTAAGATGAAGAAGATTAGATAGCTTAAAATGTGAGGCTAATGATTTAAAGAAACTTGATATGGATTTCTAAAAATGTACATGCAAGAAAGTTGGTTTTATACCTAAATGAAAAATTGTGGTATTTTTCCAAATGCTCTGCCGTTATGGTCTTATGTCAACTTGAGAAAGATGGTGAGGGTTAATTAAATTTAATATGTGAAGCTAATTATTTGAAGCAACTAGATATGGATTTCTAAATGTGTACATGCAAGAAAGTCGGTTTTATACCTAAATGTAAAATTGTGGAATTTTTCCAAATGCACTACCGTTATGGATTTATGCCAACTTTAGTAAGATGAAGAAAGTTAATTAACTTTAATATGTGAATTTAAAACTTTGAAACAACATTATATAGATTTCTAATTGTGCACATGCAAGAAAGTCGGTTTTATACCTAAAGGTAAAATTGTGGAATTTTTCCAAATGCACTGCCGTTATGGCCTTATGCCAACTTCAGTGAGATGAAGAAGAATAATTAACTTTAAAATGTGAATTTAATAGTTTGAAACAACTTGGTATAGATTTCTAAAAGTGTACATGCCAGAATATCGGTTTTATTCCTAAATGTAAAATTGTGGAATTTTTCCAAATGCACTACCCTTAATGTTTTATGCCAACTTTAGTAAGATGAAGAAAGTTAATTAACTTTAATATGTGATGTTAATGATTTAAAGCAATTTTATATGGATTTCTAAATGTGTACATGCCAGAAAATCAGTTTTATACCGAAATGTTAAATTGTGAAATTTTTTAAATGCACTGTCGTTTTGGCTTTATGCCAAGTTCTGTAAAATGAAGAAAGTTATTTAACTTTAATATGTGAAATTAATAATTTGAAACAACTTGATATGGATTTCTAAAAGTGTAGATGCCAGAATATCGGTTTTATACCTAAATGAAAAATTGTGGAATTTTTCCAAATGCACTGTAATTTTGGCTTTATGCCAAGTTCTGTATAATGAAGAAGGTTAATTAACTTAAATATGTGAATTTAATAATTTGAAACAACTTGAAATGGATTTCTAAAAGTCTATATGCCAGAATATCGATTTTATACCTAAATGTAAAATTGTTGAATTTTTCCAAATGTACTACCGTTATGGCTTTATGAAAATTTTAGTAAGATGAAGAAAGTTAGTTAACTTTAATATGTGAATTTATTAATTTGAAACAACTTGATATGGATTTCTAAAAGTGTACATGCCAGAATATCGGTTTTATACCCAAATGTAAAATTGTGCAATTTTTCCAAATGCACTGCCGTTTTGGCTTTATGCCAACTTCTGTAAGGTCAAGAAAGTTAATTAACTTTAATATGTGAATTTTATAATTTGAAACAACTTGATATGGATTTCTAAATGTGTACAAGCAAGAAAGTCGGTTTTATAACTAAATGTAAAATTGTGGAATTTTTCCAAATGCACTGCCGTTTTGGCTTTATGCCAACTTCCGTAAGATAAAGAAATTAGTTATCTTTAATATGTGAATTTAATAATTTGAAACAACATTATATGGATTTCTAAATATGCATGTACATAAAAGAAAGTCGGTTTTATACTTAAATGTAAAATTGTGGTACTTTTCCAAATGCACTGCCGATAAGGCTTCATGCCAACTTCAGTAAGATGAAGAAGATTAATTAACTTTATTATGTGAATTTAATAATTTGAAACAACTTGATATGGATTTCTTAATGTGTACAAGCAAGAAAGTCGGTCTTATAACTAAATGTAAAATTGTGGAATTTTTCGAAATGCACTCTCATTTTGGCTTTATGCAAAGTTCTGTAAAATGAAGAAAGTTAATTAACTTTAATATGTGAATTTAATAATTTGAAACAACTTGATATGGATTTCTAAAAGTGTACATGCCAGAATATCGATTTTATACCTAAATGTAAAATTGTGGAATTTTTCCAAATGTACAACCGTTATGGCTTTATGAAAATTTTAGTAAGATAAAGAAAGTTAATTAACTTTAATATGTGAATTTATTAATTTGAAGCAATTTGATATGGACTTCTAAATGTGTACGTGCAAGAAAGTCGGTTTTACACCTGAATGTAAAATTATGGAATCTTTTCCAAATGCGCTGCCGTTATGGTTTTATGTCAACTTAAGTAAGATGGTGAGGGTTAATTAACTTTAATATGTGACTTTAATGACTTGAATTAACTCGATATGGATTGCTTAATGTTTAAATGCAGGAAAATCGGTTTTATACCTAAATAAAAAATTGTGGAATTTTTCCAAATGCACTGCCGTTATGGCTTTATGCCAACTTTTGTAAGATGAAGAAGATTAATTAACTTTAACATATAAATTTAATAATTTGAAGCAACTTGATATGGATCTCTAAATGTGTACATGCTAGAAAGTTGGTTTTAGACCTAAATGAAAAATTATGGAATTTTTCTAAATGCTCTGTCGTTTTGGCTTTATGCCAACTTCAGTAAGATGGCGAAGATTAATTAACTTTAATATGTGAAGCTAATTATTTGAAGCAACTAGATATGGATTTCTAAATGTGTACATGCAAAAAAGTCGGTCTTATAACTAAGTGTAAAATTGTGGAATTTTTCCAAATGCAATACCGTTATGGCTTTATGCACACTTTAGCAAGATGAAGAAAGTTAATTAAAAAAGTTGGTTTTATTCCTAAATGAAAAATTATAGATTTTTTTTCAAATGCACTGCCGTTATGGTTTTATGTCAACTTGAGTAAGATGGTTAGGGTTAATTAACTTTAATATGTGAAGCAACTAGATATGGATTTCTAAATGTGTACATGCCAGAATATCGGTTTTAAACCTAAATGTAAAATTGTGGAATTTTTCCAAATGCACTACCGTTATGGCTTTATGTTAAATTAAGTAAGATGAAGAAAATTAATTAGCTTTAATATGTGAGGCTAATGATTTGAAGCAATTTGATATGGATTTCTAAATGTGTACATGCAAGAAAGTTGGTTTTATACCTAAATGAAAAATTTTGGAATTTTTTCAAAATGCTCTGCCGTTATGGTCTTATGTCAACTTGAGTAAGATGGTGAGGGTTAATTAACTTTAATATGTTAAGCTAATGATATGAGGCAACTTGATATGGATTTCTAAATGTGTACATGCAAGAAAGTCGGTTTTATACCTTAATGTAAAATTCTGGAATTTTCCAAATGCTCTGCCGTTTTGGCTTTATGCCAACTTCTTTAAGATGAAGAAGGTTATTTAACTTTAATATGTGAAGCTAAAGATTTGAAGCAACTATTTATGGATTTCTAAATGTGTACATGCAAGGCAGTCGGTTTTATAACTAAATGTAAAATTGTGAAATTTTTCCAAATGCACTGCCGTTTTGGCTTTATGCCAACTTCTGTAAGATCAAGAAAGTTATATAATTTTAAATATGTTAAGCTAATGATTTGAAGCAACTGGGTATGGATTTCTAAATGTGTACATGCAAGAAAGTCGTTTTTATACCTTAATGTAAAATTCAAGAATTTTCCAAATGCTCTGCCGTTTTGGCTTTATGCCAACTTCAGAAAGATGAAGAAGGTTAATTAACTTTAAAATGTGAAGCTAAAGATTTGAAGCAACTAGATATGGATTTCTAAATGTGTACATGCAAGAAAGTTGGTTTTATAACTAAATGTAAAATTGCGGAATGTTTCCAAATGCACGGTCGTTTTGGCTTTATGCCAACTTGAGTAAGATAAAGAAAGTTAATAAACTTTATAATGTTAAGATAATGATTTGAAGCAACTCTATATGTATCTCTAAATGAGCACATGCAAGAAAGTCGGTTTTATTCCTAAATGTAAAATTGTGGAATTTTTCCAAATGCACTGCCGTTATGGCTTCATGTCAACTTTAGTAAGATAAAGAAAGTTAATTAACTTTAATAGGAAAATTTAATGATATGAAGCAACTTGCTATGGATTTCGAAATGTGTA
>NW_024394461.1:0-7339 GCF_016617805.1 Bactrocera tryoni
AGGGTTAATTAAGTTTAATATGTGAAGCTAATGATTTGAGGCAACTTGATATGGATTTCTAAATGAGTACATGCAAGAAAATCGGTTTTATACCTAAATGTAAAATTCTGTAATTTTTCCAAGTGGACTGGCGCTATAGCATTAAGTCAACTTGAGTAAGATGTGGAGGGTTAATTAACTTTAATATGCGAAGCTAATGATTTGAGGCAACTTGATATGGATTTCTAAATGTTAACATGCAAGAAAATCGGTTTTATACCTAAACGTAAAATTCTGTAATTTTTACAAATGCACTGCCGTTATAGCATTATGCCATTTTCAGTAAGATGAAGAAGGTTAATTAACTTTAATGTGTGAAGCTAATGATCTGAGGCAACTTGATATGGATTTCTAAATGTGTACATGCAAGAAAATCGGTTTTATACCTAAATGTAAAATTATGGAATTTTTTTCCAAATGCACTGCCGTTATGGCCTTATGCCAACTTGAGTAAGATGAGGGCTAATTAATTTACATATGTGAAGTTACTGATTTGAAACAGCTCGACATAGATTTCTAAATGAGCTTATTTAAAATATTCGATTTAATACCTAAATATAAGATTGTAGAATTTTTCCAAAATCTCTGCAGTTATTTTTTTATCTCAACTTAAGTAAGATGGTGAGGGTTAATTAACCTTAATATGTGAAGTTTATGATTTGAAGCAATTCGGAGTGGATTTCTAAATGTGACATCCAAGAAATTCGGTTTTTACCTAAATGTAAAATTGTGGAATTTTCCAAATGCACTGCCGTTTTGGCTTTATGTCAACTTGAGTAAGATGAAGAGGGTTAACTAACTTTAATATGTAAAGCTAATGACTTGAGGCAACTTGATATGGATTTCTAAATGTGTACATGCAAGAAAATCGGTTTAATACCTAAATGTAAAATTGAGGAAATTTTTCAAATCCACTGTCGTTATGGCATTATGCCATTTTCGGTAAGATGAAGAAGGTTAATTAACTTTAATGTGTGAAGCTAATGATCTGAGGCAACTTTATGTGGCTTTCCAAATGTGTACATGCAAGAAAATCGGTTTTATACCTAAATGTAAAACTCTGTAATTTTTCCAAATGCACTGCCGTTATAGCATAATGTCAACTTGAGTAAGATGAAGACGGTTAATTAACTTTAATATGTTAAGCTAATAATTTTAGGCAACTTGATATGGATTTCTAAATGTGTACATGCAAGAAAATCGGTTTAATACCTAAATGTAAAATTGTGGAAATTTTTCAAATCCACTGTCGTTTTTGGCTTTATGCCAACTTCAGTAAGATGAAGAAGGTTGATTAACTTTAATGTGTGAAGCTAATGATCTGAGGCAACTTTATATGGCTTTCTAAATGTGCACATGCAAGAAAATCGGTTTTATACCCAAATGTAAAACTCTGTAATTTTTCCAAATGCACTGCCGTTATAGCATAATGTCAACTTGAGTAAGATGAAGAGGGTAAATTAACTTTAATATGTTAAGCTTATAATTTTAGGCAACTTGATATGGATTTCTAAATGTGTACATGCAAGAAAATCGGTTTTATACCTAAATGCATAATTGTGGAAATTTCCAAATGCACTTCCGTTTTGGCATTATGCCAACATCAGTAAGATAGAGAAGGTTAACTACCCTTAATATGTGAAGCTTATGATTTGAAACAACTTAACTTGAGGCAACTTGATATGGATTTCTAGATGTGTACATGCAAGAAAATCGGTTTTATACCTAAATGTAAAATTCTGTAATTTTTCCAAATGCCCTGTCGTTATAGCATTATGTCAACTTGAGTAAGATGTAGAGGGTTAATTTACTTTAATATGTGAAGCTAATGATTTGAGGCAACTTGATATGGATTTCTCAATGTGTACATGCAAGAAAATCGGTTTTATACCTTAGTGTAAAATTGTGGAATTTTCCAAATGCACTGCCGTTTTGGCTTTATGCCAACTTCAGTAAGATGGAGAAGGATATTTAACTTTAATATGTGAAGCTAATGATTTGAAGTAACTTGATATGGATTTCTAAATGTGCAGATGCAAGAAAATTGGTTTTATACCAAATGTAAAATTCTGGAATTTTCCAAATGCACTGCCGTTTTAACTTTATGCCACCGTCAGTAAGATGAAGAGGGTTAATTAACTTTAATATGTAAAACTAATGGTTTGAGGAAACTTGGTGTGGATTTCTAACCGTGTACATGCAAGGAAATCGGTTTTACACCTAAATGTAAAATTCTGTAATTATTCCAAATGCACTGCTGTTAAAGCATTATGTCAACTTGAGTAAGATGAAGAGGGTTAATTAACTTTAATATGTGAAGCTAATGACTTGAGGCAACTTGATATTTATTTCTAAATGTGTACATGCAAGAAAATCGGTTTTACTCCTAAATGTAAAATTCTGTAATTTTTCCCAATGCACTGCCGTTATAGCATTAAGTCAACTTGAGTAAGATGTGGAGGGTTATTTAACTTTAATATGTGAAGCTAATGAGTTGAAGCAAATTGTTATGGATTTCGAAATGTGTACATGCAAGGAAATCGGTTTTATACGTTATAGCATAATGTCAACTTGAGTAAGATGAAGAGGGTTAATTAACTTTAATATGTTAAGCTAATAATTTTAGGCAACTTGATATGGATTTCTAAATGTGTACATGCAAGAAAATCGGTTTAATACCTAAATGTAAAATTGTGGAAATTTTTCAAATCCACTGTCGTTATGGCATTATGCCAACTTCAGTAAGATGAAGAAGGTTAATTAACTTTAATGTGTGAAGCTAATGATCTGAGGCAACTTTATATGGCTTTCTAAATGTGCACATGCAAGAAAATCGGTTTTATACCCAAATGTAAAACTCTGTAATTTTTCCAAATGCACTGCCGTTATAGCATAATGTCAACTTGAGTAAGATGAAGAGGGTAAATTAACTTTAATATGTTAAGCTTATAATTTTAGGCAACTTGATATGGATTTCTAAATGTGTACATGCAAGAAAATCGGTTTTATACCTAAATGCATAATTGTGGAAATTTCCAAATGCACTTCCGTTTTGGCATTATGCCAACATCAGTAAGATAGAGAAGGTTAACTACCCTTAATATGTGAAGCTTATGATTTGAAACAACTTAACTTGAGGCAACTCTATATGGATTTCGAAATGTGTACATGCAAGAAAATCGGTTTTATACCTAAATGTAAAACTCTGTAATTTTCCAAATGCAATGCCGTTATAGCATAATGTCAACTTAAGTAAGATGAAGAGGGTTAATTAACTTTAATATGTAAAGCTAATAATTTTAGGCAACTTGATATGGATTTCTAAATGTGTACATGCAAGAAAATCGGTTTAATACCTAAATGTAAAATTGTGGAAATTTTTCAAATCCACTGTCGTTATGGCATTATGCCAACTTCAGTAAGATGAAGAAGGTTAATTAACTTTAATGTGTGAAGCTAATGATCTGAGGCAACTTTATACGGCTTTCTAAATGTATACATGCAAGAAAATCGGTTTTATACCTAAATGTAAAATTCTGCAATTTTTCCAAATGCCCTGTCGTTATAGCACTATCTCAACTTGAGTAAGATGTAGAGGGTTAATTAACTTTAATATGTGAAGCTAATGATTTGAGGCAACTTGATATGGATCTCTTAATGTGTATATGCAAGAAAATCGGTTTTATACCTAAATGTAAAATTGTGGAATTTTTCCAAATTCACTGCCGTTGTGGCTTTATACCAACTTCAGTAAGATGGTGAGGGTTAACTAACTTTAATATGTGAAGCTTATGATTTGAAGCAATTCTCTGTGAATTTCTAAATGTGTTTATTGCAAGAAAATCGGTTTTATACCTAAGTGTAAAATTCTGCAATTTTTGCCAATGCACTGTTGTTAAGGCTTTATGCCAACTTCTGTAAGATGAAGAAGGTTAGTTCAATTTAATATGTTAAACTAAAGATTTGAAGCAACTTGATATAGATTTCTAAATATGTATATGCCAGAAAATCGGCTTTATACCTAAATGTTAAATTGTGGACTTTTTTCAAATGCACTGCCGTTATGGCTTTATGGCAATTTGGGTAAGATGATGAGGGTTAATTAACTTTAATATGTGAAACTAATGATGTGAAGCAACTTCATATGAATTTCTTAATGTGTGTATGCAAGAGAATCGGTTTCATTCCTAAATGTAAAATTATGGAATTTTTTCCAATTGCACTGCCGTTTTGGCTTTATGCCAACTTAAGTAAGATGAGGGTTAATTACCTTACATATGTGAAGTTACTGATTTGAAACAACTTGGTATGGATTTTTAATTGGGTAGATGAAAGTAAATCGGTTTTATACCTAAATGTATAATGGTGGAATTTTTCCAAATGCACTGTCGTTTTGGCTTTATGCCAACTTCTGTAAGATGACGAAGGTTAATTAACTTAAATATGTGACGTTAATGATTCGACTCAACTTCATATGTGTTTCTAAATGAGTATATGCAAGAAAATTGGTTTTATACCTAAATGTAAAATTCTGGAATTTTTCCAAACGCACTGCCGTTATGGCTTTATGCCAACTTCAGTAAGATGAAGATGGTAATTTAACTTTAATATATAAAGTTAATGATTTGAAGCAACTTCATGTGTATTTCTAAATGTGGATATGCAAGAAAATCGGTTTTATACCTAAATGAAAAATTGTGGAATTTTTCCAAATGCACTGCCGTTATGGCTTTATGCCAACTTCAGTAAGATGAAGAAGGTAAATTAAATTTAATATATGAAGTTAATGATTTGAAGCAACTTCATATGTTTTTCTAAATGTGGATATGCAAGAAAATCGGTTTTGTACCTAAATGTAAAATTGTGGATTTTTTCCAAATGCACTGCCGTTATGGCTTTATGCCAACTTCAGTAAGACGAAGAAGTTAAATTAACTTTAATATATGAAGTTAATGATTTGAAGCAAATTCATATGTATTTCTAAATGTGGATATGCAAGAAAATCGGTTTTATTCCTAAATGTAAAATTGTGGATTTTTTCCAAAGGCTCTGCCGTTATGGCTTTATGCCAACTTCAGTAAGATGAAGAAAGTAAATTAACTTTAATATATGAAGTTAATGATTTGAAGCAAACTCATATGTATTTCTAAATGTGGACATGCAAGAAAAGCGGTTTTATACCTAAATGTAAAATTGTGGAATTTTTCCAAATGCACTGCCGTTTTGGCTTTATGCCAAATTCTCTAAGACGAAGAAGGTAAACTTACTTTAATATGTGACGATAATGATTCGAAGCAACTTGATATGGATTTCTAAATGTGTGCATGCAAGAAAATCGATTTTATACCTAAATGTAAAATTGTGGAATTTTTCCAAATGCACTGCCATTTTGGCTTTATACCAACTTCTGTAAGATGACGAAGGTAAATTTACTTTAATATATGAAGTTAATGATTTGAGGCAACTTCATGTGTATTTCTAAATGTGCATATGCAAGAAAATCGATTTTAGACCTAAATGTAAAATTGCGGATTTTTTCCAAATGCACTGCCCTTTTGACTTTATGCGAACTTCTGTAAGGTGAAGAAGGTTAATTAACTTTAATATGTGACGATAATGATTTGAAGCAACTTAACATGGATTTCTAAATGTGTACATGCAAGAAAATTGATTTGATACCTAAATGTAAAATTGTGGAATTTTTCCAAATGCACTGCCGTATTGGCTTTTTGCCAAATTCTCTAAGACGAAGAAGGTAAACTTACTTTAATATATGAAGTTAACGATTTCAGGCAACTTCATATGTACATATATCTAAATATGTACGTGCAAGAAAATCGGTTTTATACCTAAATGTAAAATTGTGGAATTTTTCCAAATGCACAGCCTTTTAGGTTTTATGCCAACTTCTGTAAGATTAAGAAGGTTAATTAACTTGAATATGTTATGCTTATGATTTGTGGCAATTCTATGTGGATTTTTAAATGTGTATATGCAAGAAAATCGGTTTTATACCTAAATGTAAAATTGTGGAATTTTTCCAAATGCACTGCCATTTTGGCTTTATGCCAACTTCTGTAAGGTGAAGAAGGTTAATTAACTTTAACATGTGACGATAATGATTTGAAGCAACTTGATATAAATTTCTAAATGTGTACATGCAAGAAAATCGATTTTATACCTAAATGTAAAATTGTGGAATTTTTCCAAATGCACTGCCGTATTGGCTTTTTGTTAAATTATCTAAGATGAAGAAGGTAAACTTACTTTAGTATATGAAGTTAACGATTTGAGGCAACTTCATATTTACATATATCTAAATATGTACGTGCAAGAAAATCGGTTTTATACCTATAGGTAAAATTGTGGAATTTTTCCAAATGCACTGTCGTTTTGGTTTTATGCAAACTTCTGTAAGATGAAAAGTTTAGTTAACTTGAATATGTTAAGCTAACGATTTGAAGCAACTTCATATGTATTTCTAAATGTGTATATGCAAGAAAAACGGTTTTATACCTAAATGTAAAACTGAGGAATTTTTCCAAATGCACTGTCGTTTTGGTTTTATGCAAACTACTGTAAGAATAAGAAGGTAAATTAACTTTAATATATGAAGTTAACGATTTGAAGCAACTTCATATGTATTTCTAAATGTGTATATGCAAGAAAATCGGTTTTATACCTAAACGAAAAATTGTGGAATTTTTCCCAATGCACTGCCGTTTTGGTTTTATGCAAACTTCTGTAAGATGAAGAAGGGTAGTTAACTTGAATATGTTAAGCTAACGATTTGAGGCAATTCGATGTGGATTTCTAACTGCGTTTAGGTAAGAAAATCGGTTTTATACCCCAATGTAAAATTGTGGAATTTTTCCAAATGCACGGCCGTTATGGCTTTATGTTAACTTCAGAAAGATGACGAAGGTAAAGTAACTTTACCTGCAATATAATGTGCGTATACAAGAAAATCGGTTTTATACCTAAAGTAAAATTCTGGAATTTTTATAAATGCACTGCCGTTATGGCTTTATGCCAACTTCTGTAAGGTGAAGAAGGTTAATTAACTTTAATATGTGACGATAATGATTTGAAGCATTTTGATATGGATTTCTAAATGTGTACATGCAAGAAAATGTTAAGCTAACGATTTGAAGCAACTTCATATGTATTTCTAAATGTGTATATGCAAGAAAATCGATTTTAGACCTAAATGTAAAATTGTGGATTTTTTCCAAATGCACTGCCGTTATGGCTTTATGTCAACTTCGGTAAGATAAAGAAAGTTAATTAACTTAAATAT
>NW_024394462.1:0-6018 GCF_016617805.1 Bactrocera tryoni
ACTTTACATATTTATGCAAATTAGCCGTTTTGATGCCATTGGAGTTGTCACAGAGTTGTTCTATAGCAATAGCGACAGTGTATTTGGAACAACTTTGCAATCTTAAATTAAGGTGTAAAATTGATTTTTTGGTACATACATATTATGCAATCGATATCAAGTTGCGTAAAAATATGAACTTTACATATTTATGCAAATTAGCCGTTATGATGCTATCGGAGTTGTCACAGAGTTGTTCTATAGCAATAGCGACAGTGTATTTGGAACACCTTTGCAATCTTAAATTAAGGTGTAAAATTGATTTTTTGGTACAGACATATTATGCAATCGATATCAAGTTGAGTAAAAATATGAACTTTACATATTTATGCAAATTAGGCATTTTGATGCTATTAGAGTTGTCATAGAGTTGTTCTATAGCAATAGCGACACTGTATTTGGAACATTTTTACAATCTTAAATTAAGATGTAAAATTGATTTTTTGGTAAATACCTACATATTATGCAATCGATATCAAGATGCGTAAAAATATGAATTTTACATATTTCTGCAAATTAGCCGTTTTGATGTTATTGGAGTTGTCACGGAGGTGTTCTATAGCAATGGCGACAGTGTATTTGGAACACATTTGCAATCTTAAATTAAGGTGTAAAATTGATTTTTTGGTACACACATATTATGCAATCAATATCAAGTTGCGTAAAAATATGAACTTTACATATTTATGCAAATTAGCCGTTTTGATGCTATCGGAGTTGTCACAAAGTTGTTCTATAGCAATAGCGACAGTGTATTTGGAGTAATTTCGCAATCTTTTATTAAGGTGTAGAATCGATTTTTTGATACATAAACAATATGCAATCGATATCAGGTAGCGTAAAATATGAACTTCACATATTTTTGCTAATTAATCGTTTTGATGTTATTGGAGTTGTCATAGAGTTGCCGTATAGCAATAGCGACAGTGAATTTGGAACAGCTTTGCAATTTTAAATAAAGGTGTAAAAACGATTTTTTGGTACATACACATTAAACAATCGATATCAAGATGCGTAAAAATATGAACTTTACATATTTATGCAAAATAGCCGTTTTGATGCTATTGGAGTTGTCACAGAGTTGTTCTATAGCAATAAAGACAGTGTATTTGGAACAACTTTGCGATCTTAAATTAAGGTGTAAAATTGATTTTTTGGTACATACATATTATGCAATCGATATCAAGATGCGTAAAAATATGAACTTTACATATTTATGTAAATTAGCCGTTTCGATTTTATTGGAGTTGTCACAGAGTTGTTCTATAGCAATAGCGACAGTGTATTTGGAACACGTTTGCAATCTTTAATTAAGGTGTAAAATTGATTTTTTGGTACACACACATTATGCAATCGATATCAAGTTGCGTAAAAATATGAACTTTACATATTTATGCAAATTAACCGTTTTGATTTTATTGGAGTTGTCATAGAGTTGTTCTATAGCAATAGCGACAGTGTATTTGGAACACCTTTGCAATCTTAAATTAAGGTGTAAAATTGTTTTTTTGGTACACACATATTATGCAATCGATATCAAGTTGCGTAAAAATATGAACTTTACATATTTATGCAAATTAGGCGTTTTGATGCTATTGGAGTTGTCACAGAGTTGTTCTATAGCAATAGAGACAGTGTATTTGGAACAGCTTTGCAATTATAAATTAAGGTGTAAAAAGGATTTTTTGGTACACACATATTATGCAATCGATATCAAGATGCGTAAAAATATGAACTTTACATATTTATGCAAATTTGCCGTTTTGATGTTATTGGAGTTGTCATAAAGTTGTCCTATAGCCATAGCGACAATGTATTTGGAACAATTTAACAATCTTAAATTAAGGTGTAGAATTGATTTTTGCTACATACACATTATGCAATCGATATCAAATTGCGTAAAAATATGAACTTTACATATTTATGAAAATTAGCCGTTTTGATGTTGTTGGAGCTTTCATAGAGTTGTCGTATAGCCATAACGACCTTGTATTTGGATCAACTTCACAATCTTATATTAACGTGTATAATCGATTTTTTAGTACATAAATATTCAGCAATCGATATTAAGATGCGTAAAAATATGAACTTTACATATTTTTGTTAATTAGCTGTTTTGCTGTTATTGGAGTTGTCATAGAGTTGTCCTATAGCAATAGCGACTGTGTATTTGGAGCAATTTCACAATCTTAAATTAAGGTGTATAATTGATTTTTTGCTACATACACATTATGCAATCGATATCAAGTTGCGTAAAAATATGAACTTTACATATTTATGAAAATAAGCCGTTTTGATGTTATTGGAGCTTTCATAGAGTTGTTGTAGTGCCATAACGACAATATATTTGGATCAATTTCGCAATCTTAGATTAAGGTGTAGAATTGATTTTTTGGTACATACACAATATGCAATCGATATCAGGTTGCGTAGAAATATGAACTGTACATATTAATGCTAACCAGCCGTTTTGAAGTTATTTGAGTTGTCATAGAGTTGTCTAATAGCAATAGCGACAGTGTATATGGAACAACTTCACAAGCTTATATTAAGGTGTAGAATCGAAACTTTGATACATACACATTAAGCAATCGTTATCAAGTTGCGTAAAAATATGAACTTTACATATTTATGCTAACTAGCCGTTTTGATGTTATTGGAGTTGTCATAGAATTGTCCTATAGCCATAGCGACAATGTATTTGGAACAATTTTGCAATCTTAGATTAAGGTGAAGAATTGATTTTTTGGTACATACACAATATGCAATCGATATCAGGTAGCGTAAAAATATGAACTTTACATATTTTTGCCAGTTACCCGTGATGATGTTATTGAAGTTGTCATAGAGTTGTCCTATAGCAATAGCGATAGTGTATTTGGAACATATTAACAATTCTAAATTAATGTGTAGATTTGTTTTTTTGGTACACACACATTAAGCAATCGATTTTAAGTTGCGTAAAAATATGAACTTTACATATTTATGCTAACTAGCCGTTTTTATGTTATTGGAGTTGTCATAGAGTTGTCGTATAACCATAATGACAGTATATTTGAAACAAATTCACAATCTTAAGTTACGCTGTAGAATCGATTTTTTGATACATACACATTAAGCAATCGCAATCAGGTTGCGTAAAAATATGAACTTTACATATTTATGCTAACTCGCCGTTTTGATGTTATTGGAGTTGTCATAGAGTTGCCGTATAGCCATAGCGACCGTGTATTTGGAGCAATTTCGCAATCTTATATTAAGGTGTAGAATTTATTTTTTGGTACATACACATTATGCTATCAATATCAGGTAGCGTAAAAATATGAACTTTACATATTTTTGCTAATTAGCTGTTTTGATGTTATTGGAGTTGTCATAGAGTTGCCCTATAGCAATAGCGACAGTGTACTTGGAACAATTTTACAATCTTAAATTAAGGTGTAGAATTGATTTTTTGGTACATACACATTATGCTATCGATATCAGGTAGCGTAAAAATATGAACTTTACATATTTTTGCTAATTAGCTCTTTTGATGTTATTGGAGTTGTCATAGAGTTGCCCTATAGCAATAGCGACAGTGTATTTGGAACAATTTTACAATCTTAAATTAAGGTGTAAAATTGATTTTTTGGTACATTTATATTATGCAATCGATATAAAAATGAACTTTATATGCGTAAAAATATGAACTTTATATATTTATGCAAATTAGCCGTTTTGATGTTATTGGAGTTGTCATAGAGTTGCCCTATAGCAAAAGCGACAGTGTATTTGGAAAAACTTTACAATCTTAAATTAAGGCGTAGAATTGATTTTTTGATATATACAAATTAAGCAGTCGATATTAGGTTGCGTAAAAATATGAGCTTTACATATTTATGCTAATTAGCCGTTTTGATATTATTGGAGCTTTCATAGAGCTGTTGTAATGCCATAACGACAATATATGTGGAGCAATTTCGCAATCTTAAGTTGAGGTGTGGAATCGATTTTTTAGTACAAGCACATTATGCAATCGATAACAAGATGCGTAAAAATATGAAATTTACATATTTCTGTTAATTACCCGTTTTGATGTTTTTGGAGCTTTCATAGAGTTGTCGTATAGCCATAACGACAGTGTCTTTGGAGCAATTTCACAATCTTAAGTTGAGGTGTAGAATTGAATTTTTGATACATACACACCAAGCAATCGATATCAAGTTGCGTAAAAATATGAAATTTACATATTTATGCTAACTAGCCGATTTGATGTTATTGGAGTTGTCATAGAGTTGTCCAATAGCAAAAGCGACCGTGTATTTGGAGCAATTTCACAATCTTATGTTAACGTGTATTATTTAGTACATATACATTCAGCAATCGATATCAGGTAGCGTAAATATATGAACTTTAAATATTTTTGTAATTAGCTGTTTTGCTGTTATTGGAGTTGTCATAGAGTTGTCCTATAGCAATAGCGACTGTGTATTTGGAACATAATAACAATCCTAAATTAAAGTGTAGAATTGATTTTTTGGTACATTTATATTATGCAATCGATATCAGGTTGCGTAAAAATATGAACTTTACATATTTTTGCTAATTAGCCGTTTTGATATTATTGGAGTTGTCATAGAGTTGTCCAATAGCAAAAGCGACAGTGTATTTGGAGCAATTTCACAATCTTATACTAACGTGTATTAGTTAGTACATATACATTCAGCAATCGATATCAGGTAGCGTAAATATATGAACTTTAAATATTTTGTAATTATCCGTTTTGCTGTTATCGGAGTTGTCATAGAGTTGTCCTATAGCAATAGCGACTGTGTATTTGGAACAATTTTACAATCTTAAATTAAGGTGTAGAATTGATTTTTTGGTACATACACATTATGCTATCGATACCATGTTGCGAAAAAATATGAACTTTACATATTTATGCTAATTAGCCGTTTTGATGTTATCGGAGTTGTCATAGAGTTGTCGTATAGCCATAGCGACCGTGTATTTGGAGCAAATTCGCAATCTTATATTAAGGTGTAGAATTGATTTTTTGGTACATACACATTATGCTATCGATATCAGGTAGCGTAAAAATATGAACTTTACATAGTTTTGCTAATTAGCTGTTTTGATGTTATTGGAGTTGTCATAGAGTTGCCCTATAGCAATAGCGACAGTGTATTTGGAACAATTTTACAATCTTAAATTAAGGTGTAAAACTGATTTTTTGGTACATTTATATTATGCAATCGACATCAGGTTGCGTAAAAATATGAACTTTATATATTTATGCAAATTTGCCGTTTTGATGTTATTGGAGTTGTCATACAGTTGTCCTATAGCAAAAGCGACAATGTATTTGGAAAAACTTTACAATCTTAAATTAAGGTGTAGAATTGATTTTTTGATACATACAAATTAAGCAGTCGATATCAAGTTGCGTAAAAATATGAGCTGTACATATTTATGCTAATTAGCCGTTTTGATATTATTGGAGCTTTCATAGAGTTGTTGAAATGCCATAACGACAATATATGTGGAGCAATTTCGCAAACTTAAGTTGAGGTGTGGAATCGATTTTTTAGTACAAACACATTAAGCAATCGATAACAAGATGCGTAAAAATATGATCTTTACATATTTCTGTTAATTAGCCGTTTTGATGTTTTTGGAGCTTTCATAGAGTTGTCGTATAGCCATAACGACTGTGTCTTTGGAGCAATTTTACAATCTTAAGTTGAGGTGTAGAATTGAATTTTTGATACATACACATCAAGCAATCGATATCAAGTTGCGTAAAAATATGAAATTTACATATTTATGCTAACTAGCCGATTTGATGTTATTGGAGTTGTCATAGAGTTGTCCTATAGCAAAAGCGACCGTGTATTTGGAGCAATTTCACAATCTTATGTTAACGTGTATTATTTAGTACATATATATTCAGCAATCGATATCAGCTAGCGTAAATATATGAACTTTAAATAT
>NW_024394463.1:0-7916 GCF_016617805.1 Bactrocera tryoni
TGATATCGATTGCATAATATGTATGTACCAAAAAATCAGCTTTACACCTTAATTTAAGATTGTAAAATTGTTCCAGATACACTGTCGCTATTGCTATAGGACAACTCTATGACAACTCCATTAACATCAAAACGGCTAGTTAGCATAAATATGTAAAGTTCATATTTTTACGCAACTTGATATCGATTGCTTAAGGTGTATGTATCAAAAAATCCATCCTACAACTTAATATAAGATTGTGAAATTGTTCCAAATACACTGTCGCTATTGCTATAGGACAACTCTATGACAACTCCAATAACATCAAAACGGCTGGTTAGCATAAATATGTAAAGTTCATATTTTTACGCAACCTGATATCGATTGCATAATGTGTATGTAGCAAAAAATCTATCCTACACCTTAATATAAGAGTGTGAAATTGATCCAAATACACTGTCGCTATTGCTATAGGGCAACCATATGACAACTCCAATAACATCAAAACGGATAATTTGCATAAATATGGAAAGTTCATATTTTTACGCATCTTGATATCGATTGCATAATATGTATGTACCAAAAAATCAGTTTTACACCTTAATTTTAGATTGTAAAATTGTTCCAGATACACTGTCGCTATTGCTATAGGACAACTCTATGACAACTCCATTAACATCAAAACGGCTAGTTAGCATAAATATGTAAAGTTCATATTTTTACGCAACTTGATATCGATTGCTTAATGAGTATGTACCAAAAAATCCATCCTCCACCTTAATTTAAGATTGTAAAATTGTTCCAAATACACTGTTGTTATGGCTATACGACAACTATATGACAACTCCAATAACTTCAAAAAGGCTAATTAGCATAAATATGTAAAGTTCATATTTTTACGCAACTTGATATCGGTTGCTTAATGTGTATGTATCAAAAAATCGATTCTACACCTTAACTTAAGATTGTGAAATTGTTCCAAAGACACTGTCGTTATGGCTATACGACAACTCTATGAAAGCTCCAATAACATCAAAACGGCAAATTTGCCTAAATATGTGAAGTTCATATTTTTACGCATCTTGATATCGATTGCATAATGAGTATGTACCAAAAAATCAATTTTACACCTTAATTTAAGATTGCAAAGGTTTTCCAAATACACTGTCGCTATTGCTATAGCACAACTCTGTGACAACTCCAAAAGCATCAAAACGGCTAATTTGCATAAATATGTAAAGTTCATATTTTTACGCAACCTGATATCGATTGCATAATGTGTATGTAGCAAAAAATCCATCCTACACCTTAATTTAAGTTTGCGAAATTGTTCCAAATACATTGTGGCCATTGCTATAGAACATCTCTATGACAACTCCAATAACATCAAAACGATTAATTAACAAAAATATGTGAAATTCATATTTTTACACTACCTGATATCGATTGCATATTGTGTATGTATGAAAAAATCGATTCTACACCTTAATATAAGATTGTGAAATTGCTCCAAATTCAAAATTCACTGTCGCTATTGCCATACGACAACTCTATGACAACTCCAATAACATCAAAACAGCGAGTTAGCATAAATATGTAAAGTTCATATTTTTACGCAACTTGATGTCGATTCCTTAATGTATATATATGTACTAAAAAATAAATTCTACAATTTAATTTAAGATTGTTAATTTGTTCCAAATACATTGTCGCTATTGCTATAGGACAACACTATGACAACTCCAATAATATCAAAACGGCTAGTTAGTATAAATTTGTAAAGTTCATATTTTTACGCAACTCGATATCGATTGCTTAATGTGTATGTATCAAAAAATCATCTCTACACCTTAATTTAAGATTGTAAAATTGTTCCAAATACACTGTCGCTATTGCTATAGGACAACTCTATGACAACTCCAATAACATCAAAACGGCTAATTTGCATAAATATGTAAAGTTCATATTTGTATGCAACTTGATATCGATTGCTTAATGTGTATGTATCAAAAAATCGATTCTACACCTTAATTTAATATTGCAAAATTGTTCCAAATACACTGTCGCTATTGCTATAGATCAACTCTATGACAACTCCAATAACATCAAAACGGCTAGTTAGCATAAATATGTAAAGTTCATATTTTTACGCATCTTGGTATCGATTGCATAATGTGTATGTAGTAAAAAATCGATTCTACACCTTAATATAAGATTGGGAAATTGCTCCAAATACACTGTCGCTATGACTATACGACAACTCTATGACAACTCCAATAACATCAAAACGGCGAGTTAGCATAAATATGTAAAGTTCATATTTTTACGCATCTTGATATCGATTGCTTAATGTGCATGTACTAAAAAATGGATTCTACACCTTAATATAAGATTGTGAAATTGCTTCAAATACACTGTCGCTATGGCTATACGACAACTCTATGACAACTCCAATAACATCAAAACAGCGAGTTAGCATAAATATGTAAAGTTCATATTCTTACGCAACTTGATATCGATTACTTAATGTCTATAAACTAAAAAATCGATTCTACACCTTGATATAAGATTGTGAAATTGCTCCAAATACACTGTCGTTATGGCTATACGACAACTCTATGAAAGCTAAAATAACATAAAAACGGCTAAATAGCATAAATATGTAAAGTTCATATTTTTACGCGACCGATCGATTGCATATTGTGTATGTACCAAAAAATTAATTCATCACCTTAATTTAAGATTGTAAAATTTTTCCAAATACATTGTCGCTATTGCTAAAGGACAACTCCATGACAACTCCAATAACATAAAAACGGCTAGTTAGCATAAATATGTAAAGTTCATATTTTTACGCTACCTGATATCGATTGCATAATGTGTATGTACCAAAAATCAATTCTACACCTTAATTTAAGATTGTAAAATTGTTCTAAATACACTGTCGTTATGGCTATATGACAACTCTATGACAACTCCAATAACATAAAAACGGCTAAATACCATAAATATGTAAAGTTCATATATTTACGCAACCTGATATCGATTGCTTAATGTGTATGTATCAAAAATCGATTCTACACCTTAACTTAAGATTGTGAAATTCCTCCAAATACACTGTCGTTATGGCTATATGACCACTCTATGAAAGCTCCAATAACATAAAAACGGCTAAATAGCATAAATATATAAAGTTCATAATTTTACGCAACCTGATATCGATTGCATATTGTGTATGTACCAAAAAATTAATTCTACACCTTAATTTAAGATTGTAAAATTTTTCCAAAAACATTGTCGCTATTGCTAAAGGACAACTCTATGACAACTCCAATAACATAAAAACGGCTAGTTAGCATAAATATGTAAAGTTCATATTTTTACGCATCTTGATATCGATTGCATAATATGTATGTACCAAAAAATCAATTTTACATCTTAATTTAAGATTGTAAAACTGTTCCAAATACACTGTCGCTATTGCTATAGAACAACTCTATGACAACTCCAATAACATCAAAACGGCGAGTTAGCATAAATATGTAAAGTTCATATTTTTACGCAACCTGATATCGATTGCATAATGAATGTGTACCAAAAAATCAAATCTACACCTTAATTTAGGATTGTTATATTGATCTAAATACACTGTCGTTATGGCTATACGATAACTCTATGACAACTCCAATAACATCAAAACGGCGAGTTAGCATAAATATGTAAAGTTCATATTTTTACGCTACCTGATATAGATTGCATATTGTGTATGTATCAAAAAATCGATTCTACACCTTAATATAAGATTGTGAAATTGATTCAAACACACTGTCGCTATGGCTATACGACAACTCTATGACAACTCCAATAACATCAAAACGGCGAGTTAGCATAAATATGTAAAGTTCATATTTTTACGCATCTTGATATCGATTGCTTAATGTGTATGTACTAAAAATCGATTTTACCTCTTAATATAGGATTGTGAAATTGCTCCAAATACACTGTCGTTATGGCTATACGACAACTCTATGAAAGCTCCAATAACATAAAAACGGCTAAATAGCATAAATATGTAAAGTTCATATTTTTACGCAACTTGATATCGATTGCATATTGTGTATGTACCAAAAAATTAATTCTTCACCTTAATTTAAGATTGTAAAATTTTTCCAAATACATTGTCGTAATTGCTAAAGGACAACTCCATGACAACTCCAATAACATAAAAACGGCTAGTTAGCATAAATATGTAAAGTTCATATTTTTACGCTACCTGATATCGATTGCATAATGTGTATGTACCAAAAAATCAATTCTACACCTTATCTTAAGATTGTAAAATTGTTCTAAATACACTGTCGTTATGGCTATATGACAACTCTATGACAACTCCAATAACATAAAAACGGCTAAATAGCATAAATATGTAAAGTTCATATATTTACGCAACCTGATATCGACTGCTTAATGGGTATGTATCAAAAATCGATTCTACACCTTAACTTAAGTTTGTGAAATTCCTCCAAATACACTGTCGTTATGGCTATATGACCACTCTATGAAAGCTCCAATAACATAAAAACGATTAATTAACAAAAATATGTGAAATTCATATTTTTACACTACCTGATATCGATTGCATATTGTGTATGTATGAAAAAATTGATTCTACACCTTAATTTAAGATTGTAAAACTGTTCCAAATACACTGTCGCTATTGCTATAGGGCAACTATATGACAACTGCAAAAACATCAAAACGGGTAATTAGCATAAATATGTAAAGTTCATATTTTTACGCTACCTGATATCGATTGCGTATTGTGTATGTACCAAAAAATCAATTCTACACCTTAACTTAAGAATGTAAAACTGTTCCAAATACATTGTCGTTATGGCTATACGACAACTCTATGACAACTCCAATTACATTTAAAGGGCTAGTTAGCATAAATATGTAAAGTTCATATTTTTACGCAACTTGATATCGATTGCTTAATGTGTATGTACCAAAAAATCAATTTTACACCTCAATTTAATATTGTAAAATTGTTCCAGATATACTGTCGCTATTGCTATAGGGCAGCTCTATGACAACTTCAATAACATCAAAACGGCTAATTAGCAAAAATGTGTAAAGTTCATATTTTTACGCAACTTGATATCGATTGCTTAAGGTGTATGTACTAAAAAATAGATTATACACTTTAATATAAAATTGTGAAGTTTTTTAAACTAAACTACTAATTAGCATAAATATGTAAAGTTCATATTTTTACGCATTTTGTTATTGATTGCTTAATGTGTATGTACTAAAAATTAGATTATACACATTAATATAAGATTGTGAAGTTTTTCCAAATGCCCTGTCGTTATGGCTATACCACAACTCTATGAAAACTCCAACAACATCAAAACGGCTAATTAACAGAAATATGTAAAGTTCATATATTTACGCAACTTGATGTCGATTCCTAAGTGTATATGTACAAAAAAATCGATTCCACACCTTAATAAAAGATTGTTAGATTGTTCCAAATACACTGTTGTTATGGCTATACGACAACTATATGACAACTCCAATAACTTCAAAAAGGCTAATTAGCATAAATATGTAAAGTTCATATTTTTACGCAGTCTGATATAGATTGCTTAATGTGTATGTATCGAAAAATCGATTCTACACCTTAATATAAGATTGTGAAATTGCTCCAAAGACACTGTCGTTATGGCTATACGACAACTCTATGAAAGCTCCAATAACATCAAAACGGCAAATTTGCCTAAATATGGAAAGTGCGTATTTTTACGCAACCTGATATCGATTGCTTAATGCGTATGTACCAAAAAATTAATTTTACACCTTAATTTAATATTGTAAAATTGTTCCAGATACACTGTCGCTATTGCTATAAGGCAACTCTATGACAACTCCCATAACTTCAAAAAGGGTAATTAGCATAAATATGTAAAGTTCATATTTTTACGCAACTCGATATCGATTGCCTAATGTGTATGTAGTAAAAAATCGATTCTACACCTTAATACAAGATTGTAAAATTGTTCCAAATACACTGTCGATATTGCTATAGGGCTACTCTATGACAACTCCAATAACATCAAAACGATTAATTAACAAAAATATGTGAAATTCATATTTTTACACTACCTGATATCGATTGCATATTGTGTATGTATGAAAAAATTGATTCTACACCTTAATATAAGATTGTGAAATTGCTCCAAGTACACTGTCGCTATGGCTATACGACAACTCTATGACAACTCCAATAACATAAAATCGGCGAGTTAGCATAAATATGTAAAGTTCATAATTTTACGCAACTTGATGTCGATTCTTTAATGTATATATATGTACTAAAAAATCAATTCTACACCTTAATTTAGGATTGTTAATTTGTTCCAAATACATTGTCGCTATTGCGAAAGGACAACTCTATGACAACTACAATAATCTCAAAACGGCTAGTTAGCATAAATATGTAAAGTTCATATTTTTACGCAACCTGATATCGATTGCATATTGTGTATGTACCAAAAAATCAATTCTACACCTTAATTTAAGATTGTTAAATTTTTCCAAATACATTGTCGCTATTGCTAAAGGACAACTCTATGACAACTCCAATAACATCAAAACGGCTAGTTAGCATAAATATGTAAAGTTCATATTTTTACGCAACCTGATATCGATTGCATAATGTATATGTACCAAAAAATCAATTCTACACCTTAATTTAGGATTGCTAAATTGTTCCATATACACTGTCGCTATTGCTATAGGACAGTTCTATGACAACTCCAATAACATAAAACGGGTAATTAGCAAAAATATGTAAAGTTCATATTTTTACGCATCTTGATATTGATTGCTTATTGTGTATGTATCAAAAAATCGATTCTACACCTTAATAAAAGATTGTGAAATTCCTCCAAAGGCACTGTCGTTATGGCTATACGACAACTCTATGAAAGCTCCAATAACATCAAAACGGCTAAATAGCATAAATATGTAAAGTTCATATTTTTACGCAACCTGATATCGATTGCATAATGTGTATGTACCAAAAAATTAATTCTACACCTTATTTTAGGATTGCTAAATTGTTCGAAATACACTGTCGCTATTGCTATAGGACAACTCTATGACATCTCCAATAACATCAAAGCGGCTAGTTAGCACAAATATGTAAAGTTCATATTTTTACGCATCTTGATATCGATTGCTTAATGTGTGTGCACTAAAAATTCGATTCTACACCTTAATATAAGATTGTGAAATTGCTCCAAATGCATTGTCGCTATTGCTATAGGACAACTCTATGACAACTCCAATAACATCAAAACGGCTAGTTAGCATAAATATGTGAAGTTCATATTTTTTCGCAACTTGATATCGACTGCTTAATATGTATGTACCAAGAAATCGAATCTAAACCTTAATATAAGATTGTGAAATTTCTCCAAATACACTGTCGTTATGGCTATATGACAACTCTATGACAACTCCAATTACATTTAAAGGGCTAGTTAGCATAAATATGTAAAGTTCATATTTTTACGCTACCTGATATAGATTGCTTAATGTGTATGTATCGAAAAATCGATTCTACACCTTAATATAAGATTGTGAAATTGCTCCAAAAACACTGTCGTTATGGCTATACGACAACTCTATGAAAGCTCCAATAACATAAAAACGGCAAATTTGCATAAATATGTGAAGTTCATATTTTTACGCATCTTGATATCCATTGCATAATGAGTATGTACTAAAAAATCGATTCCACAACTTAATATAAGATTGTGAAATTGCTCCAAATACACTGTCGTTATGGCTATACGACAACTCTATGAAAGCTCCAATAACATAAAACGGCTAAATAGCATAAATATGTAAAGTTCATATTTTTACGC
>NW_024394464.1:0-18155 GCF_016617805.1 Bactrocera tryoni
TATCAAGTTGCTTCAAATCATTAGCTTCACATATTAAAGTTAATTTACTTTCTTCATCTTACTAAAGTTGGCAAAAAGCCATAAGGGTAGTGCGTTTGGAAAAATTCCACAATTTTACATTTAGGTATAAAACCGATTTTCTTGCATGCACACATTTAGAAATCCATATCAAGTTGCTTCAAATTATTAAATTCACATATTAAAGTTAATTAACTTTTTTCCTTTTACTAAAGTTGGCATAAAGCAAAAACGGCAGTGCATTTGGAAAAATTCCACAATTTCACATTTAGGTATAAAATCGATTTTCTTGCATGTAAATTTTTAGAAGTCCATATCAAGTTGCCTCAAATCATTAACTTAACATATTAAAGTATATTTACCCTCACCATCTTACTCAAGTTGACATAAGACCATAACGGCAGTGCATTTGGAAAAAATTCCACAATTTTACATTTAGGTATAAAACCGAGTTTCGTGCATGTAAACAATTAGAAATCCATATCAAGTTGCTCCAAATCATTATCTTCACATATTAAATTTAATTAACTTTCTTCATATTACTTAAGTTCGTGTAAAGCCATAAGGGGAGTGCGTTTGGAAAAAATCCACAATTTTACATTTAGTTATAAAACCGATTTTCTGGCATGCACACATTTAGAAATCCATCTCAAGTTGCTTCAAATCATTAGCTTAACATATTAAAGTTAATTAACCCGCACCATAGTACTCAAGTTAACATAAGACCATAACGGCACAGCATTTGGAAAAATTCCACAATTTTACATTTGGGTACAAAACCGATTTTCCTGCATTTAAACATTTAAAAATCCATATCAAGTGGCCTCAAATCATTAACTTAACATATTAAAGTAAACTTACCCTCACCATCTTACTCAAGTTGGCATAAAGCCAAAACGGCAGTGCATTTGGAAAAAGTTCCATAATTTTACATTTAGGTATAAAACCGACTTTCTTGCATATACACATTTAGAAATCCATATCAAGTTGCTTCAAATCACAGCATTTGAAAAAATTCCACAATTTTACATTAAGGTATAAAACCGATTTTCCTGCATTTAAACATTTAGCAATCCATATCGGGTTGCTTCAAATCATTAGCTTAACATATTAAAGTTAATTAACCTTCGTCATCTTACAGAAGAACGCATAAAGCAAAAATGGTAGTGCATTTAGAAAAAATTCCGCAAATTTTCATTTAGGTATAAAACCGACTTTCTTGCATGTACACATTTAGAAATCCATACCAATTTGCTTCAAATCATTAGCTTCACATATTAAAGTTTATTAACTTTCTTCATCTTTAAGTTGGCATAAAGCCATAACGGCAGTGCATTTGGAAAAACTCCACAATTTTACAACTAGTTATTCAACCGATATTCTGTGATGTACACATTTAGAAATCTATTACAAGTTGCTTCAAATCATTATCTTCACATATTAAAGTTAATTAACATTTTTCATCTTACTAAAGTTGGTATAAAGCCATAAGAGTAGTGCATTTGGAAAAATTCCACAATTTTACATTTAGATATAAAAGCGAATTTCTGGCACGTACAAATTTAGAAATCCATATCAAGTTGATTCAAATTATTAAATTCACACATTAAAATTAATTAAGGTTAATTAACATTCTTCATCTTACTAAAGTTGGCATAAAGCCATAACGGCAGAGCATTTGGAAAAATTCCGCAATATAACATTTATGTATAAAATATTTCTAATGTTGTAGAAGGCCATAACGGCAGTGCATTTGGAAAAGTTCCACAATTTTACATTTAGGTATGAAACCGATTACTCTAGTTGACATAAGATCATAACAGCAGTGCATTTAGAAAAAATTCCATAATTTTACATTTAGGTATAAAACCGACTTTCTTGCATCTACACATTTAAAAAGCCATATCAAGTTTATTCAAATTATAAAACTCACATATTAAAGTTAATTAACTTTCTTCATCTTACTAAAGTTGGCATAAAGCCATAAGGGTAATGCGTTCGGAAAAATTCCACAATTTTACATTTAGGTATAAAACCGAGTTGCGTGCATGTACACATTTAGAAATCCTTATCAAGTTGCTTCAAATCATTAGCTTCGCATATTAAAGTTAATTTACTTTCTTCATCTTACTAAAGTTGGCATAAAGCCATAAGGGTAGTGCGTTTGGAAAAATTCCACAATTTTACATTTAGGTATAAAACCGACTTTCTTGCATGCACACATTTAGAAATCCATATCAAGTTGCCTCAAATTATTAAATTCACATATTAAAGCTAATGAACTTTCTTCATCATAAAAAAAAAAAATTCCACCGGAAAAATCCGGAAAAATTCCACAATTTCACATTTAGGTATAAAATCGATTTTCTTGCATGTAAATATTTAGAAGTCCATATCAAGTTGCCGCAAATCATTAACTTAACATATTAAAGTATATTTACCCTCACCATATTACTCAAGTTGACATAAGACCATAACGGCAGTGCATTTGGAAAAAATTCCACAATTTTACATTTAAGTATAAAACCGAGTTTCGTGCATGTACACATTTAGAAATCCACATCAAGTTGCTCCAAATCCTTAGCTTCACATATTAAATTTAATTAACTTTTTTCATATCACTTAAGTTCGTATAAAGCCATAAGGGTAGTGCGTTTGGAAAAAATCCACAATTTTACATTTAGTTATAAAACCGATTTTCTGGCATGTACACATTTAGAAATCCATATCAAGTTGCTTCAAATCATTAGCTTAACATATTAAAGTTAATTAACCCGCACCATAGTACTCAAGTTAACCTAAGACCATAACGGCACAGCATTTGGAAAAATTCCACAATTTTACATTTAGGTACAAAACCGATTTTCCTGCATTTAAACATTTAAAAATCCATATCAAGTTGCCTCAAATCATTAACTTAACATATTAAAGTAAACTTACCCTCACTATCTTACTCAAGTTGGCATAAAGCCAAAACGGCAGTGCATTTGGAAAAAATTCCATAATTTTACATTTAGGTATAAAACCGACTTTCTTGCATATACACATTTAGAAATCCATATCAAGTTGCTTCAAATCACAGCATTTGAAAAAATTCCACAATTTTACATTAAGGTATAAAACCGATTTTCCTGCATTTAAACATTTAGCAATCCATATCGGGTTGCTTCAAGTCATTAGCTTAACATATTAAAGTTAATTAACCTTCGTCATCTTACAGAAGTACGCATAAAGCAAAAATGGTAGTGCATTTAGAAAATTTCCGCAAATTTTCATTTAGGTATAAAACCGAATATTTGGCATGTACACATTTAGAAATCCATACCAATTTGCTTCAAATCATTAGCTTCACATATTAAAGTTTATTAACTTTCTTCATCTTAAAGTTGGCATAAAGCCATAACGGCAGTGCATTTGGAAAAACTCCACAAATTTACAATTAGTTATTAAACCGATATTCTGTGATGTGCACATTTAGAAATCCATTACAAGTTGCTTCAAATCATTATCTTCACATATTAAAGTTAATTAACTTTCTTCATCTTACTAAAGTTGCTATAAAGCCATAAGCGTAGTGCATTTGGAAAAATTCCACAATTTTATATTTAGATATAAAACCGATATTCTGCATGTACACATTTCGAAATCCATATCAAGTTGCTTCAAATCATTAGCTTCACATATTAAAGTTAATTAATTAACCCTCACCATCTTACTCAAGTTGACATAAGACCATAACGGCAGTGCATTTGGAAAAAATTCCACAATTTTACATTTAGGTATGAAACCGAGTAGCGTGCATGTACTTATTTAGAAATCCATATCAAGTTGTTTCGAATTACTAAATTCACATATTAAAGTTAATTAACTTTTTTCCTCTCACTAAAGTGGGCATAAAGCCATAAAGGTAGCGCGTTTGGATAAATTCCACAATTTTGCATTTAGGTAGAAAACCGACTTTCTTGCAAGAGTTTCAAGTTGCTTCGAATTATTAAATTCACATATTAAAGCTAATGAACTTTCTTCATCATACTAAAGTTGGCATAAAGCCATAACGGCAGTGCATTTGGAAAAATTCCACAATTTTACATTAAGGTATAAAGCCGATTTTCCTGCATTTAAACATTTAGCAATCTATATCGAGTTGCTTCAAATCATTAGCTTAACATATTAAAGTTAATTAACTTTCTTCATCTTACTAAAGTTGGCATAAAGCCATAAGGGTAGTGCGTTTGGAAAAATTCCACAATTTTACATTTAGGTATAAAACCGACTTTCGTGCATGTACACATTTAGAAATCCATATCAAGTTGTTTCAAATTATTAAATTCACATATTAATGTTAATTAACTTTATTCCTCTTACTAAAGTTGGCATAAAGCCATAAAGGTAGTGCGTTTGGAAAAATTCCACAATTTTGCATTTAGGTCGAAAACCGACTTTCTTGCATGTACACATTTAGAAATCCATATCAAGTTGCCTCAAATCATAAACTTAACATATTAAAGTTAATTTACCCTCACCATTTTACTCAAGTTGACATAAGACCGTAACGCAGTGCATTTGGAAAAAATTCCATAATTTTACATTTAGGTATAAAACCGACTTTCTTGCATGCACACATTAAGAAATCCATATCAAGTTGCTTCGAATTACTAACTTCACATATTAAAGCTAATGAACTTTCTTTATCATACTAAAGTTGGCATAAAGCCATAACGGCAGTGCATTTGGAAAAATTCCACAATTTTACATTTAGTTATAAAACCGATTTTCTGGCATGAACACGTTAAGAAATCCTTATCAAGTTGCTTCAAATCATTAGCTTAATATATTAAAGTTGATTAACTTTCTTCATCTTACTAAAGTTGGCATAAAGCCATAAGGGTAGTGCGTTTGGAAAATTCCAGAATTTTACGTTTAGGTATAAAACCGATTTTCTTGCATATACACATTTATAAATCCATATCAAGTTACATCAAATCATTAGCTTAACATATTAAAGTTAATTAACTTTCTTCATCCTACTAAAGTTGGCATAAAGCCAAATTTGGCAACTCTGTGTGTGTTAGCATGGTTTTTTTTTTTTTCGCTCGCGATATTTTACTATTATTAAAATAATTTTTGTAAATTAATTAACTCTGACTGACTAAATTAATAGAGTAAAATATCGTGTTGTGTATACATACAATTTTTAATCAATCTGATTATCAACATGCCACCTAAAAAGTTAATTGTAAACAACACATGTGGTAGCTGTTCTGAAAACGTGAGAAAAAACACCAAAGGATTGAGATGCTCTCTGTGCCAGAAGTGGTTTCATTCCAGATGTCTGAACCTCAGTAATGCTGAATTTGACGCAATAGCAACAAACATCAACGTAAATCGTATCTTATGGAGGTGTCTGGAATGCAATGATTTGGAGGTTAGTGTAAGACATTCTGATGACTCGGAGGATGAAAGTGAGAATGACAACGTTGATAGACTTGAAAAAGTCCTTAATAAACAATTTGAAGAATTTTCCAAAAAATTTAATGACAATCTTGAAAACTTTAAATCATCTATTAGTGAAAGTATCACCGGGTTAAAAAAAGAAGTTAAAGCGCTCGCCAAGCAACATGCCATCACTGATAAAAAATGCACGAGTCTGAGTGACCGTATCACAACTATTGAAAAGAATTTATGCTCCTACAAAATCTCATCATCATCACCATCTTCTCCTGAAGACATCATAAAAGAAATTAATGATCGTAAGAAGCGTGAGTCAAATGTCATCGCTCTTGGAATTTCAGAGTCAACCAAAGCTACTGGCATCGACCGACTGGAAGATGATAAAGTATCACTCTCATCTGTATTATCGGATGAATTATCTGCTAAATTAACTGGATTCAAAATCCGAAGACTTGGACGTCAGACACCTAACCGTACACGTCCTCTGCTTATAGAGACCCAGTCAGTTGCTGATGCCAGAGAAATCTTTAAACTAAACCAGAGTGAGAGCTCTCAGGTTAGATTCAAACCAGACCTAACCCCTGCACAACAGACTCACCTTAATGATTTACGCTCTAAATTAAACACTCTCAACAAGAATGGTGACACAAGTAAAACCATTAAGTATATCCATGGCATACCGCAGATAGTAACCAAAAATTTTCGCCCGCTCAGTGAAAAGGAAGAAACCCGAAGCTCTTCAAATGTACTATCAAAACACGCGGGGGCTCCGAACAAAACTAAATAAATTTTTCACAGCGTCTGCCGTCAGTAATATCGACCTCATTTGTATTACTGAATCATGGCTACACCCATCAATTCACGATGGCGAACTAATCGACAGCACTTACACAATTTTTAGGCACGATAGGGATCCAGTTTTGTCCGGTCTAGAACGAGGTGGTGGAGTATTCATCGCAGTCAAACGCCACTTTCAAGCGGAACTAATACAAATTGATCAACATAACCTAGAGCTCGTCTTTGTCAACGTAAAAGGTGCTCCCCATGATATCATTGTTGGCTGTGTCTACATGCCACCTCTCTCAAACTTTGATTCCTATACTAATCTACTCACTCTGCTCTCTTTTATAAATGATAAATTTAAAAATGCTAAACTATTACTTGTAGGCGACTTCAATTTGCCTAGTAGTGTCCCCCGTGCGGACTGTGAAAGTATTCTCCAAGATGGTTTAGCCTTACTTGATTGCACTCAAGTAAACAACACAAGCAACTGTGACAACACTTTTCTGGATCTCTGTTACAGCAATATTGAAACTAGTGTTGATAAAACCCTATCATTTGTTGAAGAGGACAAATATCATCCGGCTCTCTCTATCAGTCTTAATTTTCGACCTAATCTTACATCACCGAGTTCACCTACTTACTCCTTTAAGAAAGCCGATTATCATAATCTCAACGTTTTTTATCACCAGGTTAACTGGGTAGGAATGTATGAAACAGACACTATCGACAATGCAATTGCTTGGTTTTATAACAAGCTAGAGGAAGGCATCACCCTATATGTGCCTGTACATAAGAATTATGTCAGTAATTACCCCAATTGGTTCTCTTTTGAGCTTATCAACAGAATTAAGCTCAAAAATGCGGCTCACTCACAATACAAGAACTCTAATAATCAACGAGATTACGCTCGCTTCAGCATGTTAAGGCGTGAGTGCAAAACTTTAAGTATTGAATGCTACAGAAAATATGTTGACAAAATAGAGAACATGGTTCAGTCTGACACAAGTGCGTTCTGGAAGTTCATCAAGGATAAGAAGTACAATAGTGTGAACATTCCATCCGAAATGTCATGGCTTGATCAATCTGCCTCCACTGGTGAATCAATCAGTAACCTGTTTGCCTCATACTTTAAAACAACATTCACTGACGATAACAATAATGATCGAATTGACAAAAATACAGTGATCAATGGCCCAAAAACTAACATCGATCATCTGGAAATCAAATGCGAAGATGTTCTCAATCAATTACTCAAACTGAACCCTAACAAAGGCGCTGGACCTGACGGTATACCTAATGTTTTCCTTAGAAACTGCGCTACTGTGCTCTATGAGCCTATCACTCACATACTCAATAGATCTTTGCAGCTTGGCACCTTCCCTAGCGCATGGAAGCTGTCGTATGTCAGTCCAATCTTCAAAAGTGGCCAGAGAACTGATGTTTCCAACTACAGGCCTATATGCATTCAATCAGCGTTGGCAAAACTATTTGAAAAGCTGGTCCTCACTCAACTTACTGCTGCCTTTAAAGATATCATCACGACAAGACAGCACGGATTCACAGGTGGCAGATCAACCACGTCCAATCTTTTTTCATACACTAATTTCCTACTCAACACTTTGAATGATGGTCTCAAAGTTCACTCCATATATACTGACTTTAGCAAAGCCTTTGATCGTGTAAATCACAGAATTCTTGTTTCTAAGCTTCAAGTCTACGGAGTCGACGGCTGTGCCTTGGATTGGTTATATTCCTACCTGGTAAACAGATCCCTGCAAGTTAGAGTTGATGGATACTTATCTGAGGAATATAAAGTTACATCTGGAGTGCCACAGGGATCCCACTTAGGACCTCTGCTTTTCAACATCTTTGTCAACGATATTGGCAAAAATCTCCAGTCAGAATACCTGCTCTACGCGGATGACCTAAAGATCTACAGAACCATCAAAAATGAGATTGATGTCCAGCTGCTTCAAGATGACATTGACAAACTCTCGGACTGGTGTACTAAAAACAAACTTGACCTTAACGCAAATAAATGCGCGGTAGTCTCGTACTCGCGCTCTCACAGCAATATTGCCACTAGTTATAATCTAAACGGTCACAACCTGCAAGAAGTTCCCGACATAAAAGACCTGGGCATCATCATAGACAACAAACTCACTTACTCGAAGCATATAGACAACATCACACTCCAAGCTTTCAAGGTTCTTGGATTAATCACGAGAACAGGCAAAGAGTTTCGCAATCCCTACACATTGATATGTCTATATCGCCAACTGGTTCTACCCATACTTGAGTACGGCACTGTAGTCTGGTCTCCTCACACTGATGTCTCAATCAACAGATTGGAGAAGGTCCAAAATAAATTCTGTAAGTCTCTATCCTTTCATACAACCTTGAGGTCGCAGGTACTCTCCACTGACGATATTCGTTCACGCTATAAAATCAACAGCCTAGCTATACGTCGTCAAGTTGCTGACATAGTCTTTTACTTTAAGGTTGCTAACAACCTAATTGATGCCCCAGAGATTCTTGGTAGTTTTGAGTTTGCTCCTACGGCATTCTCGCTGAGACATTCACGGAAACTTAAAACAATAAAGACACAGAAAAACTACGTCTTCCACGGACCTCACAACAGGATTGCTAACCATGTAAATTCACTTCACCAGAACATCGATTTCTATGGAGGCTCCCTCAGTTCATTCATCTATAATATAAAGAACATACTCCTTCCATACCATTAATTTGATCACTGTAATACAATTGCCCATATTATTATATATTTTTTTTTTCTCTTTATTCTTTTACTTATAAAAGTAACTGTTGTATATTGCCGATTGGCGTTAATTTGTTAAATAAATAAATAAATAAATAAATAAATAAAGTTGGCATAAAGCCATAAGGGTAGTGCGTTTGGAAAAATTCCACAAATTTACATTTAGGTATAAAACCGACTTTCGTGCATGTACACATTTAGAAATCCATATCAAGTTGTTTCAAATTATTAAATTCACATACTAAAGTTAATTAACTTTTTTCCTCTTACTAAAGTCGGCATAAAGCCATAAAGGTAGTACGTTTGGAAAAATTCCACAATTTTGCATTTAGGTAGAAAACCGACTTTCTTGCATGTACACATTTAAAAATCCATATAAAGTTACTTCAAATCATTAGCTTCACATATTTAAGTTAATTAATTAACCCTCACCTTCTTACTCAAGTTGACATAAGATCGTAACGGCAGTGCATTTGGAAAAAATTCCATAATTTTACATTGAGGTATAAAACCGACTTTCGTGCATGTACAGATTTAGAAATCCACATCAAGTTGTCTCAAATTATTAAATTCACTTATTAAAGTTAATTAACTTTCTTCATCTTACTAAATTTGGCATAAAGCCATAACGGCATTACATTTGGAAAAATTCCACAATTTTTCATTTAGTTATAAAACCGATTTTCTTACATGTACACATTTAGAAATCCATATCAAGTTGCTCCAAATCATTAGCTTAACATATTAAAGTTAATAAGCCCGCACCATAGTACTCAAGTTAACATAAGACCATAACGGCACAGCATTTGGAAAAATTCCACAATTTTACATTTAGGTACAAATCCGATTTACCTGCATTTAAACATTTAAAAATCCATATCAAGTTGCCACAAATCATTAACTAAACATATTAAAGTAACCTTACCCTCACCATCTTACTCAAGTTGGCATAAAGCCAAAACGGCAGTGCATTTGGAAAAAATTCCATAATTTTACATTTAGGTATAAAACCGACTTTCTTTCATGTACACATTTAGAAATCCATATCAAGTTGCTGCAAATCACAGCATTTGGAAAAATTCCACAATTTTACATTAAGGTATAAAGCCCATTTTCCTACATTTAAACATTTAGCAATCTATATCGAGTTGCTTCAAATCATTAGCTTAACATATTAAAGTTAATTAACCTTCGTCATCTTACAGAAGTACGCATAAAGCAAAAACGGTAGTGCATTTAGAAAAATTCCGCAAATTTTCATTTAGGTATAAAACCGAATTTTTGGCATGAACACATTTAGAAATCCATACCAATTTGCTTCAAATCATTAGCTTCACATGTTAAGGTTTATTAACTTTCTTCATCTTAAAGTTGGCATAAAGCCATAACGGCAGTGCATTTGGAAAAATTCCACAATTTTACATTTAGTTATTAAACCGATATTTTGTGATGTACACATTTAGAAATCCATTACAAGTTGCTTCAAATCATTATCTTCACATATTAAAGTTACTTAACATTTTTTATCTTACTAAAGTTGGTATAAAGCCATAAGAGTAGTGCATTTGGAAAAATTCCACAATTTTACATTTAGACATAAAACCGATTTTCTGGCATGAACACATTTCGAAATCCATATCAAGTTGCTTCAAATTATTAAGTTCACATATTAAAGTTAATTAACTGTCTTCATCTTACAGAAGTTGGCATAAAGCCATAAGGTCAGTGCGTTTGGAAAAATTCCACAATTTTACATTTAGGTATAAAACCGACTTTCGTGGATGTACACATTTAGAAACCCATATCAAGTTGTTTCGAATTACTGAATTCACATATTAAAGTTAATTAACTTTTTTCCTCTCACTAAAGTTGGCATAAAGCCATAAAGGTAGCGCGTTTGGAAAAATTCCACAATTTTACATTTAGGTAGAAAACCGACTTTCTTTCAAGAGTTTCAAGTTGCTTCAAATTATTAAATTCACATATTGAAGCTAATGAACTTTCTTCATCATACTAAAGTTGTCATAAAGCCATAACGGCAGTGCATTTGGAAAAATTCCACAATTTTACATTTAGTTATAAAACCGATTTTCTGGCATGAACACATTAAGAAATCCTTATCAAGTTGCTTCAAATCATTAGCTTATTATATTAAAATTAATTAACTTTCTTCATCTTACTAAAGTTGGCATAAAGCCGTAAGGGTATTGCGTTTGGAAAAATTCCACAATTTTACATTTAGGTATAAAACCGACTTTCGTGCATGTACACATTTAGAAATCCATATCAAGTTGTTTGAAATTATTAAATTCACATATTAAAGTAAATTTACTTTCTTCATCTTACTAAAGTTGGCATAAAGCCAAAAGAGCTGTGCGTTTGGAAAAATTCCACAATTTTACATTTAGGTATAAAACCGATTTTCTTGCATATACACATTTATAAATCCATAACAAGTTACCTCAAATCATTAGCTTAACATATTAAAGTTAATTAACTTTCTTCATCTTACTAAAGTTGGCATAAAGCCATAAGGTCAGTGCGTTTGGAAAAATTCCACAATTTTACATTTAGGTATAAAACCGACTTTCGAGCATGTACACATTAAGAAATCCATATCAAGTTGTTTTAAATTATTAAATTCACAAATTAAAGTTAATTAACTTTTTTCCTCTCACTAAAGTTGGCATAAAGCCATAAAGGTAGCGCGTTTGGAAAAATTCCACAATTTTACATTTAGGTAGAAAACCGACTTTCTTTCAAGAGTTTCAAGTTGCTTCAAATTATTAATTTCACATATTGAAGCTAATGAACTTTCTTCATCATACTAAAGTTGTCATAAAGCCATAACGGCAGTACATTTGGAAAAAATTCCACAATTCTACATTTAGGTATAAAACCGACTTTCTTGCATGCACACATTTAGAAATCCATATCAAGTTGCTTCAAATTATTAAATGCACATATTAAAGCTAATGAACTTTCTTCATCATACTAAAGTTGGCATAAAGCCATAACGGCAGTGCGTTTGGAAAAATTCCACAATTTTACATTTAGGTATAAAACCGACTTTCGAGCATGTACAAATTTAGAAATCTATATCAAGTTGTTTCAAATTATTAAATTCACATATTATAGTTAAATAACTTTTTTCCTCTTACTAAAGTTGGCATAAAGCCATAAAGGTAGTGCGTTCCGAAAAATTCCACAATTTTGCATTTAGGTAGAAAACCGACTTTCTTGCATGTACACATTTGGAAATCCATATAAAGTTACTTCAAATCATTAGCTTCATATATTAAAGTTAATTAATTAACCCTCACCATCTTACTCAAGTTGACATAAGACCATAACGGCAGTGCGTTTGGAAAAAATTCCATAATTTTACATTTAGTTATAAAACCGACTTTCTTGCATGCACACATTTAGAAATCCATATCAAGTTGCTTCAAATTATTAAATTCACATATTAAAGCGAATGAACTTTCTGCATCATACTAAAGTTGGCATAAAGCCATAACGGCAGTGCATTTGGAAAAATTCCACAACTTTACATTTAGTTATAAAACCGATTTTCTGGAATGTACACATTTATAAATCCATATAAAGTTGATTCAAATCATTGGCTTCACATATTAAAGTTAATTTACTTTCTTCATCTTAATAAAGTTGGCATGAAGCCAAAAAGGTAGTGCGTTTGGAAAAATTCCACAATTTTACATTTAGGTATAAAACCGATTTTCTGGCATATACACATTTATAAATCCATATCAAGTTACCTCAAATCATTAGCTTAACATATTAATGTTAATTAACTTTATTCATCTTTTTAAAGTTGGCATAAAGCCATAAGGGTAGTGCGTTTGGAAAAATTCCACAATTTTACATTTAGGTATAAAACCGACTTTCTTGCATGTATGTTTAAAAATTAATATCCGGTTTATTCAAATTATTAAATTCACATATTAAAGTTAGTTAACTTTCTTCGTCTTACTAAAGTTGGCATAAAGCCATAACGGCAGTGCAGTTGGAAAAATTCCGCAATTTTACATTCAGTTATAAAACCGATTTTCTGGCATATACACATTTAAAAATCCATATCAAATTGCTTCAAATCATTAGTTACACATATTAAAGTTAATTAACTTTCTTCATCTTACTAAAGTTGGCATAAAGTCATAAGGTCAGTGCGTTTGGAAAAATTCCACAATTTTACATTTAGGTATAAAACCGACTTTCGTGCATGTACACATTTAGAAATCCATATCAAGTTGTTTCAAATTATTAAATTCACATATTAAAGTTAATTAACTTTTACCGTACCAATACCAAGTTGCTTTAAATTATTAACTTCAATTATTAAAGCTAATGAACTTTCTTCATCTTACTAAAGTTGGCATAAAGCCATAACGGCAGTGCATTTGGAAAAATTTCACAATTTCACATTTAGGTATAAAACCGACTTTCTTGTATGTAAACATTTAGAAATCCATATCAAGTTATCTCAAATCATTAACTTAACATTCTAAAGTTAATCTACTCTCACCATCTTACTCAAGTTGGCATAAATCCATAAGGGTAGTACGTTTGGAAAAATTCCACAATTTTACATTTAGGTATAAAACCGACTTTCGTGCATGTACACATTTAGAAATCCATATCAAGTTGATTCAAATCATTAGCTTCACATATTAAAGTTAATTAACTCTCTTCATTTTACTAAAGTTGGTATAAAGCTATAACAGTAGTGCGTTTGGAAAAATTCCACATTCCACTTTCGTGCATGTACACATTTAGAAATCCATATCAAGTTGTTTCAAATTATTAAATTCACATATTAAAGTTAATTAACTTTTTTCCTCTTACTAAAGTTGGCATAAAGCCATAAAGGTAGTGCGTTTGGAAAAATTCCACAATTTTGCATGTACACTTTCTTGCATGTACACATTTAGAAATCCATATAAAGTTACTTCAAATCATTAGCTTCATATATTAGAGTTAATTAATTAAGCCTCACCATCTTACTCAAGTTGACATAAGACCATAACGGCAGTGCATTTGGAAAAAGATCCACAATTTTACATTTAGGTATAAAACCGAGTTGCGTGCATGTACATATTTAGAAATCCTTATCAAGTTGCTTCAAATCACTAGCTTTACATATTAAGGTTAATTAACTTTCTTCATTTTACTAAAGTTGGTATAAAGCCATAACAGTAGTGCATATGGAAAAATTCCAGAATTTTACATTTAGATATAAAATTGATTTTCTGGCATAAACACATTAAGAGATCCTTATCAAGTTGCTTCAAATCATTAGCTTAACATATTCAAGTTAATTAACTTTCTTCATTTTACTAAAGTTGGCATAAAGCCATAAGGGTAGTGCGTTCGGAAAAATTCCACAATTTTACATTTAGGAATAAAACCGAATTTCGTGCATGAACACATTAAGAAATCCTTATCAAGTTGCTTCAAATCATTAGCTTAACATATTAAAGTTAATTAATTATCCCTCACCATCTTACTCAAGTTGACATAAGACCATAACGGCAGTGCATTTGGAAAAAATTCCATAATTTTACATTTAGGTATAAAACCGACTTTCTTGCATGCACACATTTAAGAATCCATATCAAGTTGCCTCAAATTATTAAATTCACATATTAAAGCTAATGAACTTTCTTCATCATACTAAAGTTGGCATAAAGCCCTAACGGCAGTGCATTAGGAAAAATTCCAAAATTTTCCATTTAGTTATAAACCCGATTTTCTAGCATGAACACATTTAGAAATTCTTATCAAGTTGCTTTAAATCATTAGCTTCACAAATTATAGTTAATTTACTTTCTTCATCTTACTAAAGTTGGCATAAAGCCATAAGGTCAGTGCGTTTGGAAAAATTCCACAATTTTACATTTAGGTATAAAACCGACTTTCGTGGATGTACACATTTAGAAACCCATATCAAGTTGTTTCGAATTACTGAATTCACATATTAAAGTTAATTAACTTTTTTCCTCTCACTAAAGTTGGCATAAAGCCATAAAGGTAGCGCGTTTGGAAAAATTCCACAATTTTACATTTAGGTAGAAAACCGACTTTCTTTCAAGAGTTTCAAGTTGCTTCAAATTATTAAATTCACATATTGAAGCTAATGAACTTTCTTCATCATACTAAAGTTGTCATAAAGCCATAACGGCAGTGCATTTGGAAAAATTCCACAATTTTACATTTAGTTATAAAACCGATTTTCTGGCATGAACACATTAAGAAATCCTTATCAAGTTGCTTCAAATCATTAGCTTATTATATTAAAATTAATTAACTTTCTTCATCTTACTAAAGTTGGCATAAAGCCGTAAGGGTATTGCGTTTGGAAAAATTCCACAATTTTACATTTAGGTATAAAACCGACTTTCGTGCATGTACACATTTAGAAATCCATATCAAGTTGTTTGAAATTATTAAATTCACATATTAAAGTAAATTTACTTTCTTCATCTTACTAAAGTTGGCATAAAGCCAAAAGAGCTGTGCGTTTGGAAAAATTCCACAATTTTACATTTAGGTATAAAACCGATTTTCTTGCATATACACATTTATAAATCCATAACAAGTTACCTCAAATCATTAGCTTAACATATTAAAGTTAATTAACTTTCTTCATCTTACTAAAGTTGGCATAAAGCCATAAGGTCAGTGCGTTTGGAAAAATTCCACAATTTTACATTTAGGTATAAAACCGACTTTCGAGCATGTACACATTAAGAAATCCATATCAAGTTGTTTTAAATTATTAAATTCACAAATTAAAGTTAATTAACTTTTTTCCTCTCACTAAAGTTGGCATAAAGCCATAAAGGTAGCGCGTTTGGAAAAATTCCACAATTTTACATTTAGGTAGAAAACCGACTTTCTTTCAAGAGTTTCAAGTTGCTTCAAATTATTAATTTCACATATTGAAGCTAATGAACTTTCTTCATCATACTAAAGTTGTCATAAAGCCATAACGGCAGTACATTTGGAAAAAATTCCACAATTCTACATTTAGGTATAAAACCGACTTTCTTGCATGCACACATTTAGAAATCCATATCAAGTTGCTTCAAATTATTAAATGCACATATTAAAGCTAATGAACTTTCTTCATCATACTAAAGTTGGCATAAAGCCATAACGGCAGTGCGTTTGGAAAAATTCCACAATTTTACATTTAGGTATAAAACCGACTTTCGAGCATGTACAAATTTAGAAATCTATATCAAGTTGTTTCAAATTATTAAATTCACATATTATAGTTAAATAACTTTTTTCCTCTTACTAAAGTTGGCATAAAGCCATAAAGGTAGTGCGTTCCGAAAAATTCCACAATTTTGCATTTAGGTAGAAAACCGACTTTCTTGCATGTACACATTTGGAAATCCATATAAAGTTACTTCAAATCATTAGCTTCATATATTAAAGTTAATTAATTAACCCTCACCATCTTACTCAAGTTGACATAAGACCATAACGGCAGTGCGTTTGGAAAAAATTCCATAATTTTACATTTAGTTATAAAACCGACTTTCTTGCATGCACACATTTAGAAATCCATATCAAGTTGCTTCAAATTATTAAATTCACATATTAAAGCGAATGAACTTTCTGCATCATACTAAAGTTGGCATAAAGCCATAACGGCAGTGCATTTGGAAAAATTCCACAACTTTACATTTAGTTATGAAACCGATTTTCTGGAATGTACACATTTATAAATCCATATAAAGTTGATTCAAATCATTGGCTTCACATATTAAAGTTAATTTACTTTCTTCATCTTAATAAAGTTGGCATGAAGCCAAAAAGGTAGTGCGTTTGGAAAAATTCCACAATTTTACATTTAGGTATAAAACCGATTTTCTGGCATATACACATTTATAAATCCATATCAAGTTACCTCAAATCATTAGCTTAACATATTAATGTTAATTAACTTTATTCATCTTTTTAAAGTTGGCATAAAGCCATAAGGGTAGTGCGTTTGGAAAAATTCCACAATTTTACATTTAGGTATAAAACCGACTTTCTTGCATGTATGTTTAAAAATTAATATCCGGTTTATTCAAATTATTAAATTCACATATTAAAGTTAGTTAACTTTCTTCGTCTTACTAAAGTTGGCATAAAGCCATAACGGCAGTGCAGTTGGAAAAATTCCGCAATTTTACATTCAGTTATAAAACCGATTTTCTGGCATATACACATTTAAAAATCCATATCAAATTGCTTCAAATCATTAGTTACACATATTAAAGTTAATTAACTTTCTTCATCTTACTAAAGTTGGCATAAAGTCATAAGGTCAGTGCGTTTGGAAAAATTCCACAATTTTACATTTAGGTATAAAACCGACTTTCGTGCATGTACACATTTAGAAATCCATATCAAGTTGTTTCAAATTATTAAATTCACATATTAAAGTTAATTAACTTTTACCGTACCAATACCAAGTTGCTTTAAATTATTAACTTCAATTATTAAAGCTAATGAACTTTCTTCATCTTACTAAAGTTGGCATAAAGCCATAACGGCAGTGCATTTGGAAAAATTTCACAATTTCACATTTAGGTATAAAACCGACTTTCTTGTATGTAAACATTTAGAAATCCATATCAAGTTATCTCAAATCATTAACTTAACATTCTAAAGTTAATCTACTCTCACCATCTTACTCAAGTTGGCATAAATCCATAAGGGTAGTACGTTTGGAAAAATTCCACAATTTTACATTTAGGTATAAAACCGACTTTCGTGCATGTACACATTTAGAAATCCATATCAAGTTGATTCAAATCATTAGCTTCACATATTAAAGTTAATTAACTCTCTTCATTTTACTAAAGTTGGTATAAAGCTATAACAGTAGTGCGTTTGGAAAAATTCCACATTCCACTTTCGTGCATGTACACATTTAGAAATCCATATCAAGTTGTTTCAAATTATTAAATTCACATATTAAAGTTAATTAACTTTTTTCCTCTTACTAAAGTTTGCATAAAGCCATAAAGGTAGTGCGTTTGGAAAAATTCCACAATTTTGCATGTACACTTTCTTGCATGTACACATTTAGAAATCCATA
>NW_024394465.1:0-11286 GCF_016617805.1 Bactrocera tryoni
AGAGTAACGGTAGTAACAGCGTGAAAGAAGAGCTTATAGAAAGATACTAAACTGTAATTGTAGTAACTGTGCAGAAAGAACTTGAAAGTAAAAATAACAAAAATTAAAGTACAATGCTAATTAATAGTTGTTGGACAAAAACATTACACGCTTTTTTCAATGCTACGCACATACACACCCACATACTACACGGCACTCACAAACACACAAACTAACTTTAAACGCGTGCGCTACTTAAGGCTAGTATTTGGTGGCTAAGCACGCGGCGCGCCACACTTTACCTCGACACTTGAGCCCCTTATGGGTGATGCCATGCAGCAGCGAGCCGCAATGATCGCAAAACATCGGCGACAGGAAGGAGATATGCTGCCATTTGTGCGGCATCTGATGGGCCTGGGAATAGGTGAGAAAACTGATGGAAAATTAACATAAAGCTTAGCGGTAGTAGTTGCAGTTAGAAACTAAATTATTGGAAAATACTTAGCGGTAAGAAATAATACTTAGCCATAGAGAGAAATGAGTGAAAGAATAGAATAGAGAAGAAATTAAGATAAAGTGGAAACTAAGTAACAAAGTAATAGTGGAAGAGCTATAGAGGGTGAGAAAGAAACCAAAAGAGCGAAGAAAGTAAAGATAATAAAGAATATTCGATAATTCATGTGAAAATGCGGTTTAAATGGGCCCCTAAACCAGAATTGAGTTAGCAGGTTCCCGGGTTTAAATGAATGTATGCAGCGTAAATATTTTAAGAATGAAGCGATAGAATGAATGCAAGCTAAATAAATTATATTTATATGAAAAATGTATATTTTAACAATTGTATATGTACTTGTATGTATATTCGCCTTCCATTATGTTTTTATAAGTTTATTTTATTTCTAATTTTTTTGTTCCACCTTGCCATTCGCTCGAAAACATGACAGGTGTTTCAATGTTTTTCCTTTTATGTTAATGTATCTATTTATACATATATGTGTGCGTGCCTTTATTTTACATTCTACTTTTCCTTGCAATTCCAAAATGCAGATGTTACAATTATTATGGGAATTAAATGCCATTCACGCGAATTGAAATAACAAAAAACACAACAAAGCGCACAAACAAAGCGCACAAACAAATGTAGCTCTATATTTATACATACATACATACATACATATACACAGCATGTAAGCACAGTTAAAGCATACACGCGCATACCAACGAATCGAGTTGTCGGAAAAATTCATGAGAAATGGCTGATGTGATAAGTGAATACTCAACAATTTTTTAGCATGTTGCGTATACGCTTGGGTGTACGCTTGACATAGAAACCAAGTTGGCTATTAGGGATGGTAATTCACTTAAAATGCTTCTTAAGTTTGTTATCTTTAAATATTTTTTTTGTTAAACACATTTTTTTGATCGTCCATATTTAAGTTGAATGTTGAAGACGGTGATATGAAATGCCCATATGGGACGAGCTTAAGTTGACTAACGCTGGTATTTTATACAGAGTCAGATTTAAAAAAAGATTTAAACAAGAGTTAATAACATAGAATTTGCGTATATTAAATGCCAAATTTAATATTTTTTAATTAAAAAAAAAATTTTTATATATTTGGCACAGTCTAATAAACATATGCTTAAACAAATGTAAAAATGTCATTAAGGTCAAACAGCTGAAGTCTCGGTCGCCACAAAAGACGCACCAAGAAATAGCGATGATGAGAGACTTTCGAAATTATATATATGCATGTGCGTATATTAAAAATACATGTTTACTTATATATGTGCAATACCATATATGTATATACCATGTTGTACACAAACGAAGCAAAATCATGCGCGGCCTGTCCTTTGACCTCATTGGCATTGACATTGCCGCACGAAGGCTTTGGGCGCTGAGCTCTTGTTGGGTCTATAGAAAACTACAATGGACGCTTCATTGCCGAGTAATCTTCAGCTACGCAAATGTCCTCGTCGCCAAGGCAAATGCGAAGGGAAAGGCGAGAGAAAAAACTAAATCTAAAAGTTTTTGTAGCAAAAACGTCTTTGAATGCATGTGTGTGTGTCCGTCATTTAAAGTGTTTGTCTGGCACATTAGGTGCCATTGAAAATATTTATGAATGGGCGCTGCATTTTTTACAAAATACGAGCTGACGCTGTAGCTTTTATGAATTCGTGTATGCTGTTGGACAAATGTGCGACGGGGAAAGGATAAAAAAATAATCAATATTTTTTTCTTTGCTGAAGGTATCGCGGTTAAGGTTAAGGAGCCTATGTGGGATTATCGTGAATTACACACGCAAATACTTATTTAGATGCGTTCTGTAAAAATTCCGCTGGCTTCATACGTGGGTTTGATGCGTTTAAGAAAAGCATTGTTCTAGTCTAGAGTAGGTGTCTAAAGACCATTAGCAATTATACCAGCACTCTCAATTCAGTCCAGAATTGGGCATCGCAAGCGGGTCTGCGGTAGAACCTGGATCTGATTGTATTCATAAGAAAGCTGAAAACTTCTCTATGGAGGTTCCCTTGGATAAATGGGAACTCTCTCTCATAGACCGCACCAAGTACCTTGGTGTAGTCTTGGACAGCAACCTGCTGTGTATGCGCAACGTGGAAGAAAGAGTGAAAAACTAGTAAAGCTATATATGCGTCAGGCAGATGCTTGTGCTACACAGCTATTGTAAGACCATTTCTGCTCTACGGTATAGTAGTATGTAGGACAGGCGTACGGAAATTCACCACCTAATGGAAAGGGTTTAGCGGCTTGCTGCGCTGTGTATAACGGGATCTTTAAGAACAAATCCAACCACGGCTCTTGAACTGCTACTAACCTGCCACCTAAAGACCTTTTCGTTGAAAACTGCGCAGCAAAATCGGCGGGATGACTACTGGTTGAAGGAGAATTTAAATATAGAACCTTCGGTCATAGCTCAGGGTAATGACGCTTTAGCATGCACTGTCTAAATGATTTCAATTTTCAATTGGAAATAAAAATTTAAAGTAAACATTAAAAAAAAATGATTGCTATGTTAGTTAAAAATATAAGGAAATAAACCTATAAAATTATTGAATAAAATAATGAAAATAGAGAAACAAAAATAAAGGTTGATCCTGAAACAACGGATGACTCGAAAATTGATGATGAAGTTGGTGCGAGAATACACTGCGCAGAGTTAGGTATAAGATAATCTTTTAAGTTGCGAGCCCACTGCAGTATATTCCAAGCTGAGGTCTTTGCCATTGCGAACCCCGCGCAGCTGACCTCTAATGCACCTGCAGGTGATTCCAGCGCCTCAAAGGCATCGAGGGCAATGAAATAGTGGACGAGATTTAAGAATGGTGTACAGCTAATATCCGAAAACGGGATCAATATTGGCAAACCAATGTCTATACGATGATGTCGACAGAAGCATGGTAAAGAAAATCAAAACTCGATGGAACGAGTTACCATGGTGCAAAACTGCAAAAGTCATGGAGGAGATATCGATAGTGAGGTAGGCTTCCCAAAGTATTACTGAGTCTTGTTATAGATCCTTTTTGTATCCTCATTTATAATTGTTTTAGTAGATTAAAAAATCTTCAAAACAAGTGTTTTAAAGTTGCAAAAAACTCCTTGACCAGTTTGAGACCAGGCCAAAATTGCTTGACTATTATGTCTGATGAGTTCTTATAATTACGCAGGTGAAATAAGAATTGTAGAGGAAGGTAATCAAGGAGATGTTTGTGCAAGATTAACCTTCATTGAACCTTATACATTTGTGATTAGTAAGGCTCATCATCTGTGTCCTCTTTTGTCCACTTCACACTTTAGACATTGGAAGATTGAAATAATATTTTCAAATGCTTGTTGTGAAGTCTTTGGGTAGATGATCACGTAATATTTTTTCTTTCTAAAGAAAAAATATGTGAAAAGAACATATTGAACATAAAGGAATGAAGAATTATATACAGAACAGATAAAGCATAAAAATCCAGCTTTCAAGTCCCCTGAGGGGTAAAATTTAGCTTCACCGATCAATAATGCTAATCTGTCTACCATTTTATCTTCTTCAATCGCATTTGCACCACTCCAACGCATAAATTATCTATTTTAAATAAATGACTTTCATTTTCAAAAGCGCAGCTGCGCCAAACTTCCCCCGCAAAGTTGCCTTCGGCCATGGTTTTTGAGAAATTGTAGAAGTGTAACAAGCTGACAGATTTTGTCAAAGTGCACACACAGGCACATGTGTGAGGACGCACAATAATGTAGCATTAGCCTGTTGCTCAAGTCGCTGCCGAATGGGGCGCAGTAGCTGCTGCTGTTGCACCACCAAGCTGCCGGCCGCTCGATTATCCGTTATACATCGTTTGGCATTGCGACACCGGTGTGCCGTTGCACAAGCCGGAAGCGACTCGGCTGCCAGCAGTGGGGCGTTGTTGCGGCTAATGCGCAGCGTTGCCACTATTGTTTGGCTTTTGAGTTGAGCACGAATGCCATGTTGCCTGTTGCGCTGAGCTGAGCTGAGCTGAGTGGCTCCATTGTGTTTCTTTGGAGTTGGCTGGCGGGGAGCTATGTGAAAAGTTTTTATTGTTTGCATTTTATATGTACTTGTTGCTGGCTGGTATAGCAACTGTGGACTTCTGGTTTACCCCCAAGAGGACTTGGCATTTAATTGAGCGATTTCACTGTTGCCTTGTAACAACATTTTGTGCAAGTCGAATTTTATATATATATGTGTTATTTCGCTTTTGATTCTTTTCAATTTTGTGCTGGAATTGGAAAAGTTTGCTACATGTGTGTTTCCCTTGTATTTTATGGACTTGCTTAATATTAATTTTGGGTAATTTATCCGCCTTATGTTACAGTCTTTAGAATTTGTTGTATTTTGGTTTTGTATTGCTTTACCCCCTTCATCGTAATTTTACAATTATTTTTCACAGTCCAAGTATTCTTATATATCTATATATGAAGTTCTCTGTTGACTCTTAAGACTTATTTTGATTTTTTTGCTTTGAGAAGTGAAATTTTCAATTCATAATTTATGGACTATGTTTTTTACTTTCTTCTAACTTTTTTTAATCGTCCTCAACTCCGTTTTTATGCAAAAATTTAATTTTTTCATTGCTTAAATATTGAAATTTTGTTATTTACGAAACCGTCTTCAGAAACTTACTTCGATTGTCTCATTATTTTATATGATGTTCATTGTTTTTGCATTTTGCTCCATATTACAGTGAAAAGGAAACACCTACTCTCTGAGAGCACTCATTAGTGAAGCTGGTACGATGACGAGTGTCGTGTCGCAGTGAAGAGAAAACAGATTACCTACCTCGCAAAGTTACAATCGACCACAACACGTGCGGGATGGGATAGATACCGAGAGTTGAAGAGGGGAGTACGACACATTTGTAGGCAGAAAAAGAGACAGTTCGAAATGCATGAATACGAAGAGCTTGACAAGGTAGGCGACAACGGTAATGCTGGATAATACTACGAAAAGATGCGGTGACTAACAGAAGGTTTCAAGGGCATACTCTTGTAGAACTCTCAGAGGTAATCTGGTATCTGACGCCCAGAGCATACTTAAATTATTGAGGGAATATTTCTGTCCGATTGAGGGAATTACCTGTCTGAAGAACAACAAAGCGGCGGGAGCCGATTTATTCCCAGCTGCGCTATTCAAATACGGCGGCGAAGAACTGATAAGCAGCATGAATCAGATTTTTTGAAGAATATGGTCGGACAAAATCATGCCCGACGAGTGGAATTTAAGTGTGATAAGGAGGGGAGAATCGGTGCAAGCTGCAGCGGAATAAGCCTACTTAGCATCGCATATATGATTCTGTCGATCATACAGTCTAAAAGATGCCGCCCATCTGAACTTGGTATCCCTTCAAAGCTAATACGACTGTGTAAACTGAATGCTCAATACCAAAGGCTCCGTCAGGATCGGCAGGGACTTCACCGAGCCGTTCGTTATCTAATGACGTTTCAGACAAGACGACTCACTATAGTGCGATGTCTTTAATTTGCTCCTAGAGAAAATAATTCGACCTGCAGATCTGAATCTAAAAGGTACAATCTTCTATAAGATCGGCGTACGCCGATGATATTGATATCATTGGCCTTTAGTTCTACTTTCTCCAAACTGTATAAATACTCAAGGCAAATGGGTCAGGTAGTGAACGAATAACTCCGGCCAACAGGTGCTACTTCGGACTGAGTAGGCAATTGAGAAGTAAAGGTCTACCTCGACGAGTAAAGACCAAACTCTATAAGTCACTCATTATTCCCGTACAATACAATACAATTTACTTAGCTTAGTTTATTTTGAAAACGTTTTATTATTTCCAATTAAGCCTCTGTATTTCTATGCTAAAAAATAATTTTCAAGCATCTTCCAATGAATCAGAAAAGTCAATAAATCGAGTTAAAAGAAACATATTCTCACTAGAAATAATTTCTTCAACATTGCCATTTGTTGCCACTTGCACCGTTATTTAAATACAATTAGCTTTTCAATTTATAATTCTTTCATCTCCTTTTAATTTCTTTACTGCGCCTCATTGAAAAATTCTGTTGGATTTCATTTATGCCATCAGCTTCTTCAGTAGAAGTCAGCAAGCGAGCTCCTGCTGCAGTCAATCACAGTCAAGTTGTTCGTCTCTCATTTTAATTGGATGGATTTAAATTGATTTCGAATTTCGTGGAAATTGCTAAGATTGAGATAAAATTGATGCGTTCGTTTGTGGAGTTTCACTTTGGAACTTCTACGGATGCGAGTAGTTGTAAAAGGTAATTACGGTCGTCAATAATATATAAAGGTAGACGAAATCGATTTATTTACAGCATGACGAAAGTGTGGATAAAATGGGAATTACTAGAAGCAGAGGCAATCTAAGTAGTTTTATCAATTCCCTGTTGATGGTGAGATATGGAGCTTTAGTGGGTAAGCTGGAAAAAAAAAATGACAACTTTGGATAATGGAATATATTTCGGCTTCCCTAAATTAATCTCCTCTTTAAAAGCTAATATTTGAAAAAATTTTATAGAAATATGCTTATAATTTTTATATACAGTCATAGCTCAAGAAGTTCCGTGTTGCAAAAAATTCTGTGAAGTCCATGTATCTGTAAATTATAATCCAATCTTCAAAATCTCTGAAATGGTTTATAGAAGAAAGAAAATAAAACATATTTGACAAAAATGTCAGACTATTTTTAAAGGTAGTATATATTTATGTATATATTGTGTTCACGCTTTCCGCCTCATGTTGACTCCACTTTAACTCTCATGCAATTGCATGTCACAAAACTGACTGCCAACTTAATTTACCGTTATTAGTTGTGGCAATTTTGATATGTTCACTTGCCAACAACAGTAAAAAAATACAAAAATGAGAAGCAGAAAGCAGTAAAATAGTTATAATGAATGACAACACAGTCAGCGGGTTTAACAACTTCGCCATTGGTTATACGAAGCATTATCGTGGCGTTTAACAGAAAAATTTGCATTTGTAAATATTTGATGGGCATTTTGTTGGCTTGACTGTTTTCCATGGCATTTCTTTCCACTTATTTACTGTTTTCTTTTTAACATTTTCGCGTTCATTCGTTTTTATGAGTTTGGCGTATAGCTTTAGGCAGTCATGTTATTTAAGCCTATTAACTAACCTATTAATAGTTAGAACGTTGAACATTACAACGGGTTTTCACGTTAAATACAGTTGCTTACTGATTATAATAATTAATTGTCGGAAGGGAATTGTTAAGGGAATTTTTCTTCTTACTTGTAAATATTCGGAACAGGTTAGTTAAATATGTAGATTGTGGGTTTAATACTGACGTAGTCAATTTTTAAACAGACATGTGTTTTGCGGAATGAGAAACCGATTCCTGGACTGTTCTCAATTCATTAAAAGCTTGAAACCAAATCTCACATACAAACAAATTAGTAGAAGTTTGTCACTGAGTTTCATGGCATCCAAAAGAAAATTAGTTTTGTTTGGGTATTTCATTAAAAAGTGTTTTCGTTCACTGTTCTTTTTTTTGTTTTTTTTGAACATATATTAATCACAAATAATTATTCCAAAAACGAACTTATTCCAGAGCAAGAACTAATTAACTTCGGCTGCACCAACACAAAGAAAAATTCCATAGAAAATCTTGAAAACCAGAAGCTAATCAACAATTATAATGGTAGGTGACTTGAACGCTTAGTCTGATACTAGAATTCGTCAGTCAAACGAATCCAATGATCTTGAAAGCGAAGCGAAAAATACATTTCAAAGGAACTGCTTACTTGACCTCATGTTTATAGAAATATGCTTATATGCCTACGATGCTCTTAGCAGGCACACAAAATGAACCGGTAGGACATATTTACAAATAGTGAACACATGGCTATTATTGATGAAGTATGGTATTCCGAAAGAACGGATCGCCACAACAAGAGCACACGCCAAAAAATCAATCTGGAAACAAGAAAACTTTGACGGCGACATTTTTGAGATAGTCTGGAGTTCAGGATATACAAGACGAAGTCGACATTCACTTGCATCCGCAGTGCGAAAAGAACTGTTCAAAGCTTGCGACGAAATCATGCGTATTACAGTACACCACAACAACCAGCAACTATCGTTTTGGTAGAATTAAGAAATAGCTGGGCTCAGAAAGGTGTGCAATTCAGCTAGAATTCTCAGGAAAATATCTAAAATTTGGAAGAAGTTTCTGAAGTCAGCTATTAGGCGCAGTAAAAATAATTGTGTTGAAAATCTCTGTGAGATAGTAAACGAAGACCCTTGGGGAACAGCATACAAAATCTGTATGTCAAAACTTCAAAATTTATGCCTTAGTTTTGAATTTTGACCTAACTTAAAAGCGCATCTTTAATGAGGTATTTCGTCGAAACTTTGTTTCTAAAACACCATTTCATTTTTTATACTAAACAACAAACCGAAGTCGTAGAGCCAACATGGTTAGTTAGTGAAGAAGGAATATTGGTAGTAGCTCGAAAAATTAAAATCCATGACTTTGAAACCAAAACCATTCGCAAAAATGTTCAATGCGAGTTTAAACATGTTGCAAAGGTGCAAAGACAATCAAAGCTCTGTAGGACATACGAGCTCCTCTATATCTTATGAGAATTATTATGAATTAGTTTTAAAATAGGTGACTACACCCCTAAAGTACGTTGGGGTGCTAAGGAATATCAAATTGGAGCCAAACAGCGAAAAGGAAGAACGACTTTCGCGCTGTTGTAAGCTCGGCTTCAACCGCGTAAGCGCTGTCTACGTCAATAAAGAAGAAGAAGATAGTAAATAACACATTTATTGGGAAAAACATTTCAGTTTTTTGTATATGACGAAGAAAACCACACTTGAGAATGATGGTTATATAATCATGAAAAAGTAATGCGGGTAGCAATTTGAGGACAACTGGGCTAGCCGAGTCAGGCAACTATTGTACTTGTAGTAGAGTCGAAAGTCAATAAATATTGCTTGAAAGGAGCTCTGTTAATCTCCTCTCTTTCGGCAGCGCATCAGCACGCTGTGGTGTTTCAGACAAAGGATCAACTAAAGACATTTACATTTATAGATCAGTGTATTCTCGGTTCTATGCATAGCTTATGGTAGGTGTTTTGCAGTGACAGTTTCGTCTGACTCTGTTAAATTTTTTGAAGGATTAATAAGGTGTTTGATTAATTTAAAGTCGACCATAATTCATGCAGTTACCGATTTGATGGAATGTTTCAAAAGGCCGAGTGCTCGCAGGATTATTAAGCATGCTTGCGTGGAAACTTGAACTGGTAAACTTTATATTGTTTTTCCGAAATTCATAACAGCATATTTTTACTAAAACGGACACGACTTTGATATATCTCAAATATAGCTTAAATTATTTTCTCGTTAACCATTCAATTACATAATTTTTGAATAATAACCATTTAGCTGCAAGAATGGAAAGCTTAAGCAAACAAATTTATCTATATTTTTAAGTGAACTAATGTGATCTCAACTGCTTTCCACTCGAAGCTGCCACTTGCCACCAACTTTTTGGCACAAAAGTAAACAAATTACGCTGCTAACGGCAATTGATTGCCTCAGCAACAAAAGCGAATATTTTCACATAAAAAGTCAAACGCACTAATATTCATTAGGGTTAGTGAGATTCAGAATTCCGCCAGTGATGTCAAATTAGGCGAAGACACGCAAAGTGACTCCTAAAAAAGGGTTGCAAATGTGAATCAACCAACGAAGGGAAAAGGAAGTGTGACATGCACACATATATATGTGTGTATTAGATGTGTAGAAGCAGCAAGCAATAGTTGAATGGCGTCAATCATAGAACTCACAAGCGTTGCACACAAACAACAACAACAGAGTCGATTTTGCAACAAAGGTAGTGAAACAGGAATGAAAAAAGAATTTAAGTTCACTTTTTTTTCTAAATATTTGCATATTTCAACACATACAAACAAATATATGTAAATAATTTGATACATACACAAATGTACCAACAAACACGCATGTTTGAAATATTGCGCACGCTTCCACTTACACGCTAAAAACTGCTGGCACGTGCATGTGCACTCACACACATAGATAATAGAAAGCATAGGCTTTCAGCAATACGCATGATAAGTGCTTTCCGAACCATTTCAAATGACGCTGCTGAGGTATTAGCCAGTATGACGCCGATTGACATCCAGGGAGACGAATTCGCGCGAATATATAACTTGTCAGAGATGTCTACTACTGCAAGAAGAGGAGAGAGAATTAAAAGCATTGAAATGTGGCAGCAGCGGTGGCAAACTTCATGCAAAGAACGGTGGACCTACCGACTGATTTCGGACATACATTCGTGGATAGGTAGACAATATGGGGACCTTGACTACCACCTTACCCAAATACTCAGTGGGCATGGTTGCTTCAGAAGCTACCTATTCAAATATCGTCATGATTTTAGTCCATACTGTCCGACGTGTACAGAGTGTATAGAAGACTCTGAACACGTGTTCTTTTATTGCCCTCGGTTTTCAAGTGTTAGGGAAAAGTTGAAAACCACCCTGGGGGGTAGTTTCACGGTGGAAAATTTGACTGCACTTATGTGCGAGTCCTCTGTAAAGTGGAAAGCTGTTAGCGGAGCAGCAAATGTAATTATGACAAAATTGAGACATTTAGAACAGATTAGGCGTCAGTCAGTCCGTGCAATAGAGGAGACTTAAACGTCTTCTTCTCTCCCATGAAGTAATACTTTGTCCAGTGGTCCCGTGGGAGAGACATAAGGTGGGAGTAGGTTAGGTTTAGCGAATTA
>NW_024394466.1:0-11105 GCF_016617805.1 Bactrocera tryoni
GCACAACCCTTGTAGGGAATGTTTCGCCTTCTCACTTTAGCTCGCCTTCGAACGGATGTTCTGAGGCTACCCAGAGGATACTTGGTCAAAGACCGGAAGTAGTGAGCTGCTTGAGCCATGTGTAAAAGAATCGTTTCTGGCCACTCCCAAGTGAATGGCGATCAGAGAACTTTCCTCACTTGCGTGAACTTCTACACATGACTCCATCCTCCATCATTAGCTTCACATATTAAAGTTAATTAACTTTCTTCATCTTACAAAAGTGGGCATAAAGCCAAAACGCCAGTGCATTTGGAAAAATTTCACAAATTTACATTTAGGTAAAAAATCGATTTTCCTGCATTTAAACATTTAGCAATCCATATCGATTTATTCAAGTCATTAACGTCACATATTAAAGTAAATTAACCTTCTCCATCTTACTAAAGTTGGCATAAAGCCATAACGGTAGTGCATTTGGAAAAATTCCACAATTTTACAATTAGGTATAAAATCGATTTTCTTGCATGTAAACATTTAGAAATCCATACCAGGTTGCTTCAAATCATTAGCTTCACATATTAAAGTTAATTAACTTTCTTTATCTTACTAAAGTTGGCATAAAGCCATAACGTCTGTGCATTTGGAAAAATTCCACAATTTTACATTTAGGATAAATCCGATTTTCTTGCATTTAAACATTGAGCAATCCATATCAAATTACTTCAAATCATTAACGTCATATATTCAAGTTCAATAACCTTCGTCGTCTTACTCAAGTTGGCAATAAAGCCAAAACGACAGTGCATTTGGAAAAATTCCATAATTTTACATTTAGGTATAAAACCGACCCTCTTGCACGTACACACTTAGAAATCCATATCAAGTTGCTTCAAATCATTAGCTTCACATATTAAAGTTAATTAAATTTCTTCATCTTTGAGAAGTTGGCATAAAGCCAAAACGGCAGTGCATTTGGAAAAATTCCAGAATTTTACATTTAGGTATAAAATCGATTTTCTTTCATGTAAACATTTAGAAATCCATATCAAGTTGTTTCAAATTATTAAATTTAATTAACTTTCTTCATCTTACTAAAGTTGGCATAAAGCCATAACGGCAGCGCATTTGGAAAAATTCCATTATTTTACATTTAGGTATAAAACCGACTCTCTTGCATTTAGACATCTAGAAATTCATATCAAGTTGCTCCAAATCGTTAGCTTAACATACTAAAGTTAATTAACACTCACCATCTTACTAAAGTTGACATAAAGCCATAACGGCAGTGAATTTGGAAAAATTCAACAATTTTACATTTAGGTATAAAACCGACTCTATTGCATGTGCACGTTTAGAAATCCATATCATGTTGTTTCAAATTATTAAATTCACATATTAAAGTTAATTAACTTCCTTTATTTTACAGAAGTTGGCATAAAGAGATAACGGTAGTGCATTTGGAAAAATTCCACAATTTTACCTTTAGGTATGAAACCGATATTCTAGCAGCACACATTTAGAAATCCATATCAAGTTGCTTCAAATCATTAGCTTCACATGTTACAGTTAATTAGCCCTCACCATCTTACTAAAGTTGACTTAAGACCATATAAAATCGATTTTCTTGCATGTAAACATTTAGAAATCCATACCAGGTTGCTTCAAATCATAAGCTTCACATATTAAAATTAAGTAACTTTCTTCATCTTACTAAAGTTGGCATAACGCCATAACAGCAGTGCATTTGGAAAAATTCCACAATTTCTCATTTAGGTATAAAACCGATATTCTGGCATGTACACACTTAGAAATCCATGTCAAGTTGCTTTAAATCATAAGCTTCACATATTAAAGTTAATTAACTTTCTTCATCTTACTAAAGTTGGCACAAATCCATAACGGCAGTGCATTTGGAAAAATTCCACAATTTTACATTTAGGTATAAAACCGAATTTCTGGGGTGTTTACTTTTAGAAATCCATATCAAGTTGCTTCAAATCATTAGCTTCACACATTAAAGCTAATTAACCTTCTTCATCGTACTGAAGTTGGCATAAAGCCAAAACGGCAGTGCCTTTGGAAAAATTCCATAATTGTACATTTAGGTATAAAACCGACTTTCTTGCATGTACACATTTAGAAATCCATATCAAGTTACCTCAAATTATTAGCTTAACATATTAAAGTTAGTAAACCCTCACTATCTTACTCAAGTTGACATAAGACCATAACGGCAGTGCATTTGGAAAAAATTCCACAATTTCACATTTAGGTATAAAACCGACTTTCTTGCATGTAACCATTTAGAAATCCATACCAGGTTGCTTCAAATCATTAGCTTCACATACATATTAAAAATAATTAACTTTCTTCATCTTACTAAAGTTGGCATAAATCCACAACGGCAGTGCATTTGGAAAAATTCCACAACTTTACATTTAGGTATAAAATCGATTTTCTTGCATTTAAACATTTATCAATCCATATCAAGTTACTTCAAATCATTAACGTCACATATTCAAGTTCAATAACCTTCGTCTTCTTACTAAAGTTGGCAATAAAGCGAAAACGACAGTGCATTTGGAAAAATTCCACAATTTTACATTTCGGTATAAAACCGACCCTCTTGCATGTACACATTTAGAAATCCATATCAAGTTGCTTCAAATCATGAGCTTAATATATTAAAGTTAATTAACCGTCACCATCTTACTAAAGTTGGCTAAGGCCATAACGGCAGTGCATTTGGAAAAATTCCAGAATTTTACATTTAGGTATAAAATCGATTTTCTTTCATGTAAACATTTAGAAATCCATATGAAGTTGTTTCAAATTATTAAATTCACATATTAAAGTTAATTTACTTTCTTCATCTTACAGAGGTTGGCATAAAGCCAAAACGGCAGTGCATTTGGAAAAATTCCTCAATTTTACATTTCGGTATAAAACCGATTTTCTTGCATGTACACATTAAGAAATCCATATCAAATTGATTCAAATCATAAGATTCACATTTTAAAGTTAATTAAATAATTCATCTTACTAAAGTTGGCATAAAGCCATAACGGTAGTGCATTTGGAAAAATTCCAAAATTTTACATTTAGATATAACACCGATATTCTGGCATGTACACTTTAGAAATCCATATCAAGTTGTTTCAAATTATTAAATTCAAATATTAAAGTTAATTAACACTCATCTCCTTACTCAAGTTGGCATAAAGCCATAACGGCAGTGAATTTGGAAAAATTCCACAATTTTATATTTAGGTATAAAACCGACTTTCTTGCTTGTACACATTTAGAAATCCATATCTAGTTGCTTCAAATAATTAGCTTGACATATTAAAATTAATTAAATTTCTTCATCTTACTAAAGTTGGCATTAAGCCATAACGGCAGTGCATTTGGAAAAATTCCACAATTTTACATTTAGGTATAAAACCGACTTTCTTGCATGTGCACACGTGGAAATCCATACAAAGTTGTTTCAAATCATTAGCTTCACATATTAAAGTTAATTAAATTTCTTCATCTTTGAGAAGTTGGCATAAAGCCAAAACGGCAGTGCATTTGGAAAAATTCCACAATTTTGCATTTAGGTATAAAATCGATTTTCTTGCATGTAAACATTTAGAAATCCGTACCAGGTTGCTTCAAATCATTAGCTTCACATTATAAAGTTAATTAACTTTCTTCATCTTACTAAAGTTGGCATAAAGTCAAAACGGCAGTGTATTTGGAAAAATTCCACAAATTTACATTTAGGTATAAAATCGCTTTTCCTGCATTTAAATATTTAGCAATCCATATCGATTTATTCAAGTCATTAACATCACATATTAAAGTAAATTAACCTTCTCCATTTTACTGAAGTTGGCATAAAGCCATAACGGTAGTGCATTTGGGAAAATTACGCAATTTTACATTTAGGTATAAAACCGATATTCTGGCATGTACACTTTTAGAAATCCATATAAAGTTGTTTCGAATTATTAAATTCACATATTAAAGTTAATTAATCTTCTTCATTCTACTGAAGTTGGCATAAAGCCATAACGGCAGTGCATTTGGAAAAATTCCACAATTTTACATTTAGGTATAAAATCGATTTTCTTGCATGTAAACATTTAGAAATCCATATAAAGTTGTTTCAAATTATTAAATTCACATATTAGAGTTAATTAACCCTCACCATCCTACTAAAGTTGGCATAAAGCCATAACGGCAGTGCATTTGGAAAAATTCCACAATTTTACATTTAGGTATAAAATCGATTTTCTTGCATGTAAACATTTAGCAATCCATATCGATTTATTCAAGTCCTTAACGTCACATATTGAAGTAAATTAACCTTCTCCATTTTACTGAAGTTGGCATAAAGCCAAAACGGTAGTGCATTTGGAAAAATTCCATAATTTTACATTTAGGTATAAAACCGACTTTCTTACATGTACACATTTAGAATCCATATAAAGTTGCTTCAATTCATTAGCTTAAAATATTAAAGTTAATTAACTTTCTTTATCTTTAAGAAGTTGGCATAAAGCCAAAACGGCAGTGCATTTGGAAAAATTCCACAATTTTGCATTTAGGTATAAAATCGATTTTCCTGCATGTAAACATTTAGCAATCCATATCGATTTATTCAAGTCATTAACGTCGCATATTAAAGTAAATTAACCTTCTCCATTTTACTGAAGTTGCCATAAAGCCATAACGGCAGTGCATTTGGAAAAATTCCAGAATTTTACATTTAGTTATAAAACCGATTTTTCTGCATTTAAACAGTTAGCAGTCCATATCGAGTTGATTCAAGTCATTAACGTCACATATTAAAGTAAATTAACCTTCTCCATTTTACTGAAGTTGGCATAAAGCCATAACGGTAGTGCATTTGGGAAAATTCCACAATTCTACATTTAGGTGAAAAATCGATTTTCTGGCATGTACACATTAAGAAATCCATATCAAGTTGTTTCAAATTATTAAATTGACATATTAAAGTTAATTAACCCTCACCATCCTACTAAAGTTGGCATAAAGCCATAACGGCAGTGCATTTGGAAATATTCCACAATTTTACATTTAGGTATAAGATCGATTTTCTTGCATGTACACATTTAGAAATCCATATAAAATTGATTCAAATCATTAGCTTCACATACATATTAAAAATAATTAACTTTCTTCATCTTACTAAAGTTGGCATAAATCCACAACGGCAGTGCATTTGGAAAAATTCCACAACTTTACATTTAGGTATAAAATCGATTTTCTTGCATTTAAACATTTATCAATCCATATCAAGTTACTTCAAATCATTAACGTCACATATTCAAGTTCAATAACCTTCGTCTTCTTACTAAAGTTGGCAATAAAGCCAAAACGACAGTGCATTTGGAAAAATTCCATAATTTTATATTTCGGTATAAAACCGACCTTCTTGCATGTACACATTTAGAAATTCATATCAAGTTGCTTCAAATCATTAGCTTAACATATTAAAGTTAACTAACCGTCACCATCTTACTAAAGTTGGCAAAGGCCATAACGGTAGTACATTTGGAAAAATTCCAGAATTTTACATTTAGGTATAAAATTGATTTTCTTTCATGTAAACATTTAGAAATCCATATCAAGTTGTTTCAAATTACTAAATTCACATCTTAAAGTTAATTTACTTCCTTCATCTTACAGAAGTTGACATAAAGCCAAAACGGCAGTGCATTTGGAAAAATTCCTCAATTTTACATTTCGGTATAAAACCGATTTTCTTGCATGTACACATTTAGAAATCCATATCAAATTGATTCAAATCATTAGATTCACATTTTAAAGTTAATTAACTTTCTTCATCTTACTAAAGTTGGCATAAAGCCATAACGGTAGTGCATTTGGAAAAATTCCAAAATTTTACATTTAGATATAACACCGATATTCTGGCATGTACACTTTAGAAATCCATATCAAGTTGTTTCAAATTATTAAATTCAAATATTAAAGTTAATTAACACTCATCACCTTACTCAAGTTGGCATAAAGCCATAACGGCAGTGAATTTGGAAAAATTCCACAATTTTATATTTAGGTATAAAACCGACTTTCTTGAATGTATACATTAGAAATCCATATCAAGTTGCTTCAAATCATTAGCTTCACATATTAAAGTTAATTAACTTTCTTCATCTTACTAAAGTTGGCATTAAGCCATAACGGCAGTGCATTTGGAAAAATTCCACAATTTTACATTTAGGTATAGAACCGAATTTCTTGCATGTGCACACTTGGAAATCCATATAAAGTTGTTTCAAATCATTAGCTTCACATATTAAAGTTAATTAACTTTCTTCATCTTACTAAAGTTTGCATAAAGCCAAAACGCCAGTGCATTTGGAAAAATTTCACAAATTTATATTTAGGTAAAAAATCGATTTTCCTGCATTTAAACATTTAGCAATCCATATCGATTTATTCAAGTCATTAACGTCACATATTAAAGTAAATTAACCTTCTCCATCTTACTAAAGTTGGCATAAAGCCATAACGGTAGTGCATTTGGAAAAATTCCACAATTTAACAATTAGGTATAAATCAATTTTCTTGCATGTAAACATTTAGAAATCCATACCAGGTTGCTTCAAATCATAAGCTTCACATATTAAAGTTAATTAACTTTCTTCATCTTACTAAAGTTTGCATAACGCCATAACAGCAGTGCATTTGGAAAAATTCCACAATTTCTCATTTAGGTATAAAACCGATTTTCTGGCATGTACACACTTAGAAATCCATATCAAGTTGTTTTAAATCATAAGCTTCACATGTTAAAGTTAATTAACTTTCTTCATCTTACTAAAGTTGGCATAAAGCCATAACGGCAGTGCATTTGGAAAAATTCCACAATTTTACATTTAGGTATAAAACCGAATTTCTGGGGTGTTTACTTTTAGAAATCCATATCAAGTTGCTTCAAATCATAAGCTTCACACATTAAAGCTAATTAACCTTCTTCATCGTACTGAAGTTGGCATAAATCCAAAACGGCAGTGCCTTTGGAAAAATTCCATAATTTTACATTTAGGTATAAAACCGACTTTCTTGCATGTACACATTTAGAAATCCATATCAAGTTAACTCAAATTATTAGCTTAACATATTAAAGTTAGTAAACCCTCGCTATCTTACTCAAGTTGACATAAGACCATAACGGCAGTGCATTTGGAAAAAATTCCACAATTTCACATTTAGGTATAAAACCGACTTTCTTGCATGTAACCATTTAGAAATCCATACCAGATTGCTTCAAATCATTAGATTCACATACATATTAAAAATAATTAACTTTCTTCATCTTACTAAAGTTGGCATAAATCGACAACGGCAGTGCATTTGGAAAAATTCCACAACTTTACATTTAGGTATAAAATCGATTTTCTTGCATTTAAACATTTATCAATCCATATCAAGTTACTTCAAATCATTAACGTCACATATTCAAGTTCAATAACCTTCGTCTTCTTACTAAAGTTGGAAATAAAGCCAAAACGACAGTGCATTTGGAAAAATTCCACAATTTTACATTTCGGTATGAAACCGACCCCCTTGCATGTACACATTTAGAAATCCATATCAAGTTGCTTCAAATCATGAGCTTAATATATTAAAGTTAATTAACCGTCACCATCTTACTAAAGTTGGCTAAGACCATAACGGCAGTGCATTTGGAAAAACTCCAGAATTTTACATTTAGGTATAAAATCGAGTTTCTTTCATGTAAACATTTAGAAATCCATATCAAGTTGTTTCAAATTATTAAATTCACATATTAAAGTTAATTTACTTTCTTCATCTTACAGAGGTTGGCATAAAGCCAAAACGGCAGTGCATTTGGAAAAATTCCTCAATTTTACATTTCGGTATAAAACCGATTTTCTTGCATGTACACATTTAGAAATCCATATCAAATTGATTCAAATCATTAGATTCACATTTTAAAGTTAATTAACTTTCTTCATCTTACTAAAGTTGGCATAAAGCCATAACGGTAGTGCATTTGGAAAAATTCCAAAATTTTACATTTAGATATAACACCGATTTTCTGGCATGTACACTTTAGAAATCCATATCAAGTTGCTTCAAATTATTAAATTCAAATATTAAAGTTAGTTAACACTCATCACCTTATTCAAGTTGGCATAAAGCCATAACGGCAGTGCATTTGGAAAAATTCCACAATTTTATATTAAGGTATAAAACCGACTTTCTTGCTTGTACACATTTAGAAATCCATATCTAGTTGCTTCAAATCATTAAGCCATAACGGCAGTGCATTTGGAAAAATTCCACAATTTTACATTTAGGTATAAAACCGACTTTTTTGCATGTGCACACTTGGAAATCCATACAAAGTTGTTTCAAATCATTAGCTTCACATATTAAAGTTAATTAAATTTCTTCATCTTTGAGAAGTTGGCATAAAGCCAAAACGGCAGTGCATTTAGAAAAATTCCACAATTTTGCATTTAGGTATAAAATCGATTTTCTTGCATGTAAACATTTAGAAATCCGTACTAAGTTGCTTTAAATCATTAGCTTCACATATTAAAGTTAATAACCTTTCTTCATCTTACTGAAGTTGGCATAAAGCCATAACGGCAGTGCATTTGGAAAAATTCCACAATTTTACATTTAGGTATAAAACCGACTTTCTTGAATGTGCACACCTGGAAATCCATATTATAAAGTTGTTTCAAATCATTAGCTTCACATATTAAAGTTAATTAACTTTCTTCATCTTACAAAAGTTGGCATATAGCCAACACGGCAGTGCATTTGGGAAAATTCCACATATTTTCATTTAGGTATAAAATCGATTTTCTTACATGTAAACATTTAGCAATCCATATCGATTTATTCAAGTCATTAACGTCGCATATTAAAGTAAATTAACCTTCTCCATTTTACTGAAGTTGCCATAAAGCCATAACGGCAGTGCATTTGGAAAAATTCCATAATTTTACATTTAGTTATAAAACCGATTTTTCTGCATTTAAACAGTTAGCAGTCCATATCGAGTTGATTCAAGTCATTGACTTCACATATTAAAGTAAATTAACTTTCTTCATTTTACCCAAGTTGGCATAAAGCCATAGCGGCAGTGCATTTGGAAAAATTCCACAATTTTACATTTAAGTATAAAACCGATTTTCCTGCATTTAAACATTTTGCAATCCATATCGAGTTGATTCAAATAAATAACGTCACATATTTAAGCTAATTAACCTTCGTCATATTACAGAAGTTGGCATAAAGCCATAACGGCAGTGCATTTGGAAAAATTCCACAATTTTTCATTTAGGTATAAAACCGATTTTCTGGCATGTACACACTAAGAAATCCATATCAAGTTGCGTTAAATCATTAGCTTCACATATTAAAGTTAATTAACTTTCTTCATCTTACTAAAGTTGGCATAAAGCCATAACGGCAGTGCATTTAGAAAAATTCCACAATTTTACATTTAGGTATAAAACCGACTTTCTTGCATGTGCACACTTGGAAATCCATATAAAGTTGTTTCAAATCATTAGCTTCACACTATAAAGTTAATTAACTTTCTTCATCTTAGAGAAGTTGGCATATAGCCAAAACGGCAGTGCATTTGGGAAAATTCCACAATTTTGCATTCAGGTATAAAATCGATTTTCTTGCATGTAAACATTTAGCAATCCATATCGATTTATTCAAATCATTAACGTCACATATTAAAGTAAATTAACCTTCTCCATTTTACTGAAGTTGGCTTAAAGCCACAACGGCAGTGCATTTGTAAAAATTCCATAATTTTACATTTAGGTATAAAACCGATTTTCCTGCATTTAAACATTTCGCAATCCATATCGAGTTGATTCAAGTCATTAACGTCACATTTGGAAAAATTCCACAATTTTACATTTAGGTATAAAACCGATTTTCCTGCATTTAAACATTTAGCAGCCCATATCGAGTTGATTCAAGTCATTAACGTCACATATTAAAGTAAATTAACCTTCTCCATTTTACTGAAGTTGGCATAAAGCCATAACTGTAGCGCATTTGGGAAAATTCCACAATTTTGCCTTTAGATATAAAACCGATATTTTGGCATGTACACAGTTAGAAATCCATATCAAGTTGTTTCAAATTATTAAATTCACATTTTAAAGTTAATTCACTTTCTTCATCTTACAGAAGTTGGCATAAAGCCAAAACGGCAGTGCATTTGGAAAAATTCCTCAATTTAACATTTCGGTATAAAACCGATTTTCTTGCATGTTCACATTTAGAAATCCATATTAAATTGATTCAAATCATTAGCTTCACATTTTAAAGTTAACTAACTTTCTTCATCTTACTAAAGTTGGCATAAAGCCATAACGGTAGCGCATTTGGAAAAATTCCACAATTTTACATTTAGGTATAAAACCGACTTTCTTGCTTGTACACATTTAGAAATCCATATCTAGTTGCTTCAAATCATTAGCTTGACATAATAAAATTAATTAAATATTTTCATCTTACCAAAGTTGGCATAAAGCCATAACGGCAGTGCATTTGGAAAAATTCCACAATTTTACATTTCGGTATAAAACCGATTTTCTGGCATGTACACACTAAGAAATCCATATCAAGTTGCGTTAAGTCATTAGCTTCACATATTAAAGTTAATTAACTTTCTTCATCTTACTAAAGTTGGCATAAAGCCATAACGGCTGTGCATTTGGTAAAATTCCACAATTTTACATTTAAGATAAAACCGATTTTCTTGCATTTAAACATATAGCAATCCATATCAAGTTACTTCAAATCATTAACGTCACATATTCAAGTTCAATAACCTTAGTTGTCTTACTCAAGTTGGCAATAAAGCCAAAACGACAGTGCATTTGGAAAAATTCCATAATTTTACATTTAGGTATAAAAACGACCCTCTTGCATGTACACATTTAGAAATCCATATCAAGTTGCTTCAAATCATTAGCTTAACATATTAAAGTTAATTAACCCTCACCATCTTACTAAAGTTGGCATAAAGCCATAACGGCAGCGCATTTGGAAAAATTCCACAATTTTACATTTAG